>NW_028321029.1:0-53090 GCF_062004578.1 Staurois parvus
TGTCTTAAAGCGCGCCCGTCGGTGTCTTAAAGCGCGCCCGTCCTTTAAAAAGTCAACCAGGTGACCTTCAGAACGCTTTCGCCGTCTTCTCTACGCTTTGACGGATATCACGCTCTGCAGTACACAGTTCCTGCCACCGGGCGGCAGTGTCGCTGCACAGGCAGAGCCCAATCCCCCCACCATCATTTCCTGACAAGGACAACCCCCCCCCACCCCTAAAAGACATTGAGCGCCAATCTGAAGGACCCCCCCGCAGACCTTTCTGTCCTGAAATGGATGATGAGACTTGTAGTTCGATATCTTGTCTCGTTTTTTTTCATGGCTGGACGCTAACCTATGTACCAATCAGGGAACTCCTTTCAAGTGCGTTTTGCGGCGGAATTCTAAAGTTTTCATATTTGGCAAACAATTCATTTCACTAGTAAAAAAAAAAAAAAAAAAAAAAAAGGTCACGGCTCGATTCCGCCGCTAATTTGCATTGCGTCACGTTTGAGAATAATGACTTCGATTTTTGCGTCTCCCCTCCCCCGGCTCACCATCGGTGTATAAGTTGCGTCCGTGGAACAGTCGCACACAGCCCTATAAGAAACCGTCTGGTTGGTCCGTTTATTGAGATGAGGAATTTTTTTTTTCCTCTCCTTTCTACAGAATGTTTTTGGGAAGGAAGAGAGGAAATCTCTCCGCTAACAGTCAGCTCTCTTCTCACTGCTCGGCTGGGGGGCTTCCAGGTGGAGCAGCGCGTCCGTCTTGTGTTCTCAGTGGCGGCCATCTTCTGACGCGGATCAGCTCTCCGACGATCCGGTTTCCGCGTCTTTCAGGTCTTGCGTGCTCTCCGCCTCCTCCGGAATGTCCTGCATTCTCTGGAATTCTGGGGAAGGTCAGACACAAGGTGTGAGAACATGCTGGACAACAGAGGGGTATCACCAAGCGGTGTTGGTAGGTTGGTCGGTTGGTCAAGGTCAACTGGACTCACCCTGTAATGTTGAAGACCTTTCCTAGTTTCTAATGTGCTTCAGGAACCCAGACAGACACCTTCATCCAATCACCAAGGAATGTGTCAAAGCAGATGTTGATTGTCCAAGAACACAAGGGAGGTGGTAAAGTTGTGGAAACACCTTGTTCTAGTTACCTAATCCCATCCTTTGGTTGTGGGGGGAGTCTGTGGGGGGAGTCTGCAGACATGGTAATCTTTCAATCCACATGGCTTGTGGAAGACAGATGGTGTTGAAGGCCCCCTCCCCTTCAGGGATGACTGTTCTATTAAGAGTGGGTCCTACTAACCAGTTGTCCACTCTGTTCAAGATGTGACCTCGGTGTCCTCAAAAGAATGTCCTTTTAAGTGTGGAAGACTGCTGAGTTTTGACCTGTAGAATTTGGTCCTCTGTTGGGCCGTTTTTGAGAGGCTCTTGGTCTCCCCAATGTACAGGTCTTTGACACCCTCTCGATAATAGCCCAGCATAGCAGTCTCCCCAATGTACAGGTCTTTGCTATGTTGGGCCATTGTCGAGAGGGTGTAGGACACCCTCTCGACAATGGCCCAACATAGCAGAGCTGTACATTGGGGAGACTGACACCCTCTCAACAATGGCCAAACACAGCAGTCTTCCCAATGTTGGGCTATTGTTGAGAGGGTGTCGGTCTCCCCAATGTACAGGTCTTTGCTATGTTGGGCCACTGTTGAGAGGGTTTCAAAGAGCTGCACATTGGGGAGACCAATACCCTCTCGACAATAGCCCAACATTCGGGAGACTATGTTGGGCCATTTTTGAGAGAGTGTCAGTCTCCCCAATGTTGGGCTATTATCGAGAGGGTTTCGGTCTCCGCAATGTAAAGGTCTTTGCTATGCTGGGCCATTATCGAGAGGGTGTCAAAGACCTGTACATTGGGGAGACCGACACCCTCTCAACAATGGCCCAACATAGCAAAGACCTTTACATTGGGGAGACCGACACCCTCTCGACAATAGCCCAACATTGGGGAGACTATGTGGGCCCATTGCTGAGAGGGTGTCAGTCCCCCCCCTATTTTGGGCTATTGTCGAGAGGGTGTCGGTCTCCCAAATGTACAGGTATTTGACACCCTCTTGATAATGGCCCAGCATAGCAAAGACTTGTACATTGGGGAGACTGACACCCTCTCGACAATAGCCCAACATTGGGGAGACTGCCATGTTGGCCCATTTTTGAGAGGGTGTCAATCTCCCCAATGTACAGGTCTTTGCTATGTTGGGCCATTGTTGAGAAGGTGTCCGACACCCTCTCGTCAATAGCCCAACATTGGGGAGACTGACACCCTCTCGACAATAGCCCAACATTGGGGAGACTGCTATGTTGGCCCATTGTTGAGAGGGTGTCAGTCCCCCCCCTATTTTGGGCTATTGTCGAGAGGGTGTCGGTCTCCCAAATGTACAGGTATTTGACACCCTCTTGATAATGGCCCAGCATAGCAAAGACTTGTACATTGGGGAGACTGACACCCTCTCGACAATAGCCCAACATTGGGGAGACTGCCATGTTGGCCCATTTTTGAGAGGGTGTCAATCTCCCCAATGTACAGGTCTTTGCTATGTTGGGCCATTGTTGAGAAGGTGTCCAACACCCTCTCGTCAATAGCCCAACATTGGGGAGACTGACATCCTCTCAACAATGACCCAACATAGCAGTCTCCCCAATGTTGGGCTATTGTCAAGAGGGTGTCGGTCTCCCCAATGTATGGGTCTTTGCTATGTTGGGCCATTGTTGAGAGGGTGCCAGTCTCCCCAATGTACAGGTCTTTGACACCCCCTCGATAATGGCCCAGCATAGCAGTCTCCCCAATGTACAGGTCTTTGACACCCCCTCGATAATGGCCCAGCATAGCAGTCTCCCCAATGTACAGGTCTTTGCTATGCTGGGCCATTATCGAGAGGGTGTCAAAGAACTGTACATTGGCGGACCGACACCCTCTCGACAATGGCCCAACATTGGGGAGACTGACACCCTCTCAACAATGGCCCAACATAGCAGTCTCCCCAATGTTGGGCCATTGTTGAGAGGGTGTCGGTCTCCCCAGTGAACATGTCTTTGCATCCTCCAGTACACATACCAACTTCCTTCACTTGTGTTTGGGTGTTGGGTCCTCTGGATGTACAAGCTTCTGTCTCAGCATACTGCTTAGAATGATCAACAGGATCTTTACTCAACATCACATCCCAAGATCGTCAAGCCCAGCAATTCGCTGAAACAGAAGCCTGTACATACAGAAGACCCAACACCCAAACACAAGTGGAGCAACTTAGTGTGGTGTGGAATACAAAGACTTGAACATTGGGAGGAGAAAACTACCAAGGAATGGCCCACTCTTGGCTGGTAAATTCTATGGGCCATGCATCAGTCTTCTTACACCTTAAAGTAGAGGGACATTCTTTCATGGACAGTGAGGAGCACATAAAGCAACCATCACTGAACAGAGGTGGAGGCTTTCTACACCATTGGTCATCCATATATAATGCAGTTTTTAACATCTCTACCCTTTCATACCTTCAGCCCTGTGAATTATTGACTAACTGCAAACTTCCTGATGCCAGAGATGTGAATATTCACACCTCTCAGCTTGTTCTTAGATAATCGACATCTACAACATCCATGGGGATTCGATGAAAGTGTTGGTGCTACCTGTGTGCATATAAATGGTGTATCTTCCTGATGCTCCATAGAACTGAAGAAGGGGCTAGGAAGTGTCTTCAACATTACAGACCAAGTCCAGTTCAATGTGACAGACTACTAGATGTACCATGACCTGGAGCAATGAGAACCTTCAGACATCAATTCATGGTCACATTCAAATGGACTTGTTCTGTAATGTTGAAGGCAATTACTATCTTCACCAAGCGAATTCTTCAGTTCTAATAAGTATCAGCCACTCGGCATTTATATCCACACAGACCCCCTTCATCCAATCGCCATAGAATGTGTCAAAGCAGATATTGTTTGTCCAAGAACAGGATGGGAGGTGTGAAAGTTGTGGAACCACCCTGCTCTAGTTACATAATCCCATCCTTAGTGTGAGGGAGTCTGCATATATGTGAATCCTAAAGTCCACATGGTTTGTGGAAGACAGATGGCGTGGATGATTGTTCCAGTTGGATGTAGATGGCCGCTTTCATTCCTCCTACTAACCAGCTATCCTCTCTGTTCAAAATGTGACCTCTGTGTCCTCAGCAGTTTTCTAACACTTTAAGGAAAATGGACATTCTTTTGAGTCTTGACTTGTAGAATTAGGTTTTTTACATTGGACCATTGTTGAGAATGGGTCGGTCTCCCCAATGCACAGGTATTTGCCATGTTTTGAAATTTTTGAGAGGGTGTTGGCCTTCCCAGTGTACAAGTAATGGCGGGCTGTTTTCAAAAGTGTGTCTGTCTCAACAATGTACAGGTTCTTGTTATGTTGGGATATTGTCAAGAGCATGTGTACAGGTCTTAGACACACTCTTGACAATGATCCAACATGGAAGTCTTCCCAATGTACAGGTCTTTGCTATGTTGGGCCATTGTCGGGAAGGTGTTGGTCTCCATAGTGTTGGGCCATTGTCGGGAAGGTGTTGGTCTCCACAGTGTTGGGCCATTTTTCGGGAAGGTGTTGGTCTCCACAGTGTTGGGCCATTGTCGGGAAGGTGTTGGTCTCCACAGTGTTGGGCCATTGTCGGGAAGGTGTTGGTCCCCACAGTGTTGGGCCATTGTCGGGAAGGTGTTGGTCCCCACAGTGTTGGGCCATTGTCGGGAAGGTGTTGGTCTCCCCAGTGTTGGGCCATTGTGGGGAAGGTGTTGGTCTCCACAATGTTGGGCCATTGTCGATTAGTGTGTCAGGTCTCTCCAATGTACAGGTCTTTGCTATGTTGGGATATTGTTGAGAGGATGTTGGTCTCCCCAATGTTGGGCCATTGTCGGGAAGGTGTTGGGTCTCCCCAATGTTGGGTTATTGGCGGGTCTCCACAATGTTGGGCCATTGTCGGGAAAGTGTTGGTCTTCACAATGTTGGGCCATTGTCGGGAAGGTGTTGGTCTTCACAATGTTGGGCCATTGTCTATTAGTGTGTCGGTCTCTCCAATGTACAGGTCTTTGGGGAGACCAACATCCTCTCCACAATATTCCAACATACCAAAGACCAGCACATTGGAGAGACCGACACACTAATAGACAATGGCCCAACATTGTGGAGACCAACACCTTCCCGACAATGGCCCAACATCCTCTCCACAATATTCCAACATACCAGTGTTGGTCTCCACAATGTTGGGCCATTGTCTATTAGTGTGTCGGTGTCTCCAATGTACAGGTTTTTGCTATATTGGGATATTTTTGAAAGGGTGTTGGTCTTCCCAATGTACAGGTCTCTGCATCCCTCCACTTCATTGCACTACACATACCAGTATACCTCACATATGAATAGGTGTTGGGTCTTCTGGATGTCCAAGCTTCTGTGTATTGCTTAGGAGTATCAGCAGGATCTTTACCCAACATTACATCCCTTGTTCTTCAAGCCCATTAATACACTGAAACAGAAGCTTGTATATCCAGAAGACACAACACCCAAACACAAGTGAGGTAACTTTGTATCCCACATCACACTACCTCTACCAAGACCTGAATATTGAGAAAAGAAGAACTCACAACCAAGAAATGGCCCAATCTAGGCTAGTAAATTC
Organism: Staurois parvus; assembly: GCF_062004578.1. Classification (NCBI taxonomy): domain Eukaryota; kingdom Metazoa; phylum Chordata; class Amphibia; order Anura; family Ranidae; genus Staurois; species Staurois parvus. The sequence goes on from NW_028321029.1 coordinate 5,684, forward strand.
CACAGGCTACAAGTCAGTCTTTGTATGCCTTAAGAAAAAGGGACACTTTTTTTTCGAGGACAGATTTTGGAGGTTCAGAAGAGGCCATCTACATCAAACTAGAGTGACCATTATTCAGTAGGGATGGGAGTCTTCAACACCATCCATCTTCCACATATAAATGACCTTTTAACATCAATCCTTACCTTCACCATGTGAATGAAAAACAACTGCAAACTTAATGACTCCAAGGATAGGAACATGCAACTTTCACACAGCCTATTCTTAGACCTTCAACATCTACATATTCCATGGTGCTTGGATCAAGGTGTTGGTGCTACTTCCATGGATATCAATGTTTGGAAATATTTCCTGCTGCTCAATTGAAGTGGCTTGGAGAAACTACGAAACATCTTCAGCTTTACAGAACAAGTCCCGTTGACTGTGATTAACTACTACTAGATATGCAGGTCATGGTACATCTAGCAATGGTATCATGTAGCCAGGTCATGGTATAAGTGAGAACCTTTATAGACATCAATTAATGCCCAACAGCTGCAAAATGTTTCTAGTTTTGAGTCGAGTGGGGAACCTCTAGAGCAAGGGTTTCTAAACAAAAGGGCCTTCAGACTTTAGGGGGGCCACTGGGACTACACAAGGTTCCGATGTCAGTAGCAATAAAATATCAGTGGATAAAATATTGCCCCAAGGGCCATATAAAAGCAAGCAAAGGACCACATCTGGTGACCAATGCTCTAGATGGTTGTGGCTGTCTGTCAAGGTCCTACCTTTTCCCAGAGGTTATGCTACTCCATGTGCTGGCATCCATCTTGGATTTATGCTGAGCATGGTGGGAAGCTTTTATGCCTTCAGGTCTCTGAGGTCCATCCTCCAGAGGGGTGTGGCTGAGTACATATAAGCCTGTGATCCACACATGCTCTTTGCACTTGTGTCTTTGTCTTGCTACAGCTCTGTGTATATGCTCATGACTCTTCTGGTATTTGACTCGGCTTGTGACTAGACCATTCTCTGTGTTTTCCTTCGATCTGACCTTCCGTTGCTGAACCCGGCCCGTGACCTGTGATTCTCTGTCTACTGTTCTGTACTGTTTTGTCCCGTTGTTGTTGACCCAGCTTGCCTGACTACGCTATTGTCATTCTCACCAGCTACATGCCATTGGCGGCGGCCATTACCACAGCCGGGGTGTCTCGGGGGCCGCGACCTGGTTCCTGGCTGCGTCAAGTCAATCCCCACCATCAGGGGCCCTGGTGAAGGGCAGCCTGGGACTTGGACTCCGCGCCCTGAGGGACTTCGGTCTGTTGGTGGTGGTTGTCGTCAGCCAGTGCGTTACCCTGCCACTAGGCCTACCTGTCCGTTCCACAGCCCTGCCCTGACACTGTCCATGTCCCTAGGGTGGAGCTTTCCTCTACTTTGCTGTCTGATAGGTGTCGGGCTGAACAGAAACTAAAAAGGAACTCTACATAAGGAGGTCACACTTAATAATAGCAAGAGTTAGAACCTTCCATCTCGTTGAGCAGTAGAACGCTCATGGGTCAGTAGAAGCAAGGTAAAAGATTTGATTTACACGTTTGCTCGAATTTCTATTATTCTTTAAATGTTTTCACACATTTCCCCCACTCACCTCGCGTGCCTGATGGTGACGTTGGCGGCCCTCCTCCCTCTTCCTCTGAGGACTCTGTGTCTACGGTCTCTGGAAGCCTCTCCAGCTCGGTGAGGTCGCTGAAGTCGTCTTTCAGGTCAGAGTCCTCCTGTAAGGTGATGATGGGGATCGGGCCATCCACGGTAGCCAGGGATCGGCGGTCATGGTTTATCTGAGCAGAAACAAGACGGGCAAAGTCAGTAATGACCATCTGTGGGACTGTTTGTCCTTAACAGGGATGTACTGGACTAATACATCAGGTCGGTCAGAATGGCGATCGTGTCCGGCACGTACCTGGGGAGGAGTGAAGGTTTGGTACAGGGCGTCTCCGGCTGGCAGACTTCGCCGTCTTGGGTCGGTCCCTCTCGGACTTCTGCCAATATCAGTCACCCCGTTGCCTTTGTGCAGGGAGGCCAGCTGCTTCTTCCCCTCCTCCAGCTCCCGCTCCAGTCTGTTCCGCATCTGCTCGCTCTCTCTGAGCCGCGCCTCCAAGGTTCCTGCCTCCTGCACCCGCTCCTCGCACTGTCGCCTGCAGCGGCGCAGCTCCTCTTGCAGCAGGGTGTGCTGTCGCTGGAGAAGGGTCAGCTCGGTGCCAGACTTGTCCATGCTCTTGGATAAGGGCTCGACTACGGACAGGTCGCGGGAGTTGGTGCGGGACAGGTTCTCTTTCTTGTCGGTGCGGTTCAAGTTGTCTTTCTTGTCCGTGTTGTCTGGGATCTGTAGACTCAACAGACTGTCCTGCTGGGCCACCACCACCTGCCGAAGAGAGGGAGATGTTACTGTCAGCACCCGGCCGTCGGGGGGGGGGGGGGGGGGGGGGGGGGGGGAGAGGGCACTGCTGACTCCTCAATCACGACTTCAGTCTCAGCAATAAAAACTTTGGCTGGAGTTTTGCTTTTAAGGGACTACAACTCCCATGGGCTGGCATGCTGAACATTGTAGTTCCTCAGCAGCTGGAGGCCAGCTATGAGTGTGTCCACTCACCTGGAGTCCATGCAACAAGCTGTACAAGTTGGAGATCCTTTGCAGAGCCTCCTGAAACATAAAAAGAGCTTTACTCAACACATTTTTTAAAAATACATAGTTACTTAAAGGAGCACCACCATGTGGGAGTTACTTAAAGGAGCACCACCATGGGGTAGTGAAATGTGGATGAGTATGTGTAGCTGCAGGGACAGACATTCCATTAAAGCAAATCTGACTACTTCAAGAAGAGTAGTCATAGCACAGCCCTCTCCTTGCATGTCATAGCCCCTCTCCTGGGAATGTCTAATTACTGTCTGTGCTGGCCCAGCTCCTCCCCTCCCTATATAGCCTTTATTGTATTTCCCTTCATTCCTCCCTGGCAGCTACATAGAACAGCTTTTCTCAACCTTCTCACCACAGAGGAACCCTTGTATTTATTTTTAGGTCTTAGGGAACCACAGCAAAAATTAACCTCGGTCAGTGGGAAAGTATGTTCCTTACGTTGGGGGTTGGGGGGTCAGGGGGAAAGTATGTTCCTTACGGTGGCAGTCAGGGGGAAGAATGCCTCTCATGTTGGGGGTCAGGGGGAAGAATGCCCCTCACATTGGGGGTCAGGGGGAAGAATGCCCCTCACATTGGGGGTCAGGGGGAAAAATACCTCTCACGTTGACGGTCAGGGGGAAGGATGTTCCTCACGTTGGCGGTCAGCGGGAAGGATGTTCCTCACGTTGGCGGTCAGTGGGAAGAATGCCTCTCACGTTGGCGGTCAGGGGGTAGAATGTTCTCCAACATTGGTGTCATGCTGCTGACTCCATGCGGTGGAGGACCCAGAATTATGCAAGAACCACCAGGGGGAAGAATGCCCCACACATTGGGGGTCAGGGGCAAGAATGCCCCTCATGTTGGGGACCAGCGGGAAGAATGCCCCTCGCGTTGGGGGGCAGGGGGAAGAATGCCCCTCGCGTTGGGGGGCAGGGGGAAGAATGCCCCTCACATTGGCGGTCAGGGGGAAGAATGCCCCTCGCGTTGGCGGTCAGGGGGAAGAATGCCCCTCCCGTTGGCGGTCAGGTGATAGGATGCCTCTCAAGTTGGGGGTCAGAATGTCCCTTACGTTGGCGGTCAGGGGAAAGGATGTCTCTCACGTTGGCAGTCAGAATGTCCCTTACGTTGGCGGTCAGTGGGAAGAATGTTCTCGTACATTGGTGTCATGCTGCTGACTCCATGTGGTGGTAGATCCACCCACAATTATGCAGGAACCATCAAATGGAAGGTCAATCAACCACAGCTCAATGACCTCTGGAAGAACCCTAGGGTGTCATGGAAGCCTAGTTGAGAATGGCTGCTATAGAGTGTCACTTGAGTGACAGCTGTGCGTCTGCTGGGGCTGTTGATATTACATCCAAGATGAGTCCATCTTGGAGCTTAGGGACGTTTGTTCATAGGGGGCGTATTACAGCATACACCCATTCAAGGACCTGGTATGCTTGCATAGGTGGTCCCATTCATGTCAATTGGGGCAAAGCGGCTGCGTGGACACAGCCGTTACTCCCAGTATGACAGTGGAGCAGATCCCTGCATGCAGCTGTCTGCGTTTGGGGACACGCACCCACTCGGCTGTCAAATTGGGAGCAGTGGCTGTGTTGGTGCGGCTGCTTTATCCCAACGAATAGGACCACCAGCATGGGGTTGCACGGACCACCTGTGTAGGCGCACAAGGCCCTTGCCTGAGGGTATGCTGTACTACATCCGTGTGAATGAGGCCTAAATAACACTCATAACATATATTAACTGCACCTACTGTGTAGTCTTTTGGGAAAATTGTTAAATTGAACGGTCTGGTGACAGGGTCTCTTTAAAGTACAAGGCCCAGGTACATGTCACATAAAAACCAGGTTTAGGTCGGAATAAAATGCTGGTGCCAGTTTGGCCCCTAAAACGTGGCTCTCACCTCCTGAGGGCTCTTATTCTGCAGCTGATTGCCGTTCCGGTCCTGTAGAAATAGAATGGAAGATTTTTAATAAAACCCCCAAATCTTTTTTTTTTTTGGATCCCCTGTATGGGGGGGGGGGTTGGGGGTTGTCAGAGGTCAGTTAACACTAGCTTCCATCCTACACTAGGGACACCCCCCCACATTCAGGACCTGTCACTGTCTCAGGGAAAGCAGAAGAAGGTGGCCAGGCTGGTTTGGGTAATGCAGAATTTTAGAATTATTGTCCTTTATTGGGGTCACCAGTGGCCAAGTGGAGTCCAACATCCTCCCCAGCGTCCACCATGCCTGGCCCTGCTTCCCCATCAGCCAATCTATGGTACGGGGAGCCACAGACAAAGCACTAGACGTGTGTGGGCAAACTGACCTGCAGAGCAGGACCCAACTCTGTGTGGCAGGCAGGGGCAGATGCAGGCAGTAGCATGGCTATGGTGGACCAGTTGCTGACCCCCCCCCCATTATACAGTCTTCCTCAGCTGTGGAGGACTCTTGGCTGCTCCATCACATCTTACAGTCTCAGCCGCTCTGTTGTGGTTTGCCCACAGGCATTGTAAGGCGTTTGCAACCCTTGTCCACGCTAGCAGACGCTCTGGCAGGGGAACCATATCTACACCCCCAGAACAGGAAGTGAGAGGAATTCTCCTTTGTTGTCAGCTAAAGAGGTGTTGAAAAATTTCCATATTCTGGTGACAACTTTTGGATTTCCCATGACCATCATTGGTGGGTTGCCGCTGTCCATGCCTCACCTTCTGGTCCTCGTCCTTGTCCAGGGCTCCATTCACACTGCTCGAGTCACCATCTGTCAAGAAAGAGAAGACCTATTAGGGTCAATGAACAAATTCCCAGAACAAAGTTTTCCTAAAACCACTAGCCTTACTAGTATTAGGAAATGTCCCCTGATGATGGCCCTGGGCTTCCACCACCACCAGTGTCACAAAGGGCATTCCATAGATGCATCTGTACCTGCACTTCCCTGGTGACTTTCCATAGACCCCAAACTGCTTCTGCTGTGGCGGAATGGCCACATCTAGACACCCCCCGGGTGAGACATTTCGTTCCACCTTTTCCTTGATAGATGTGTACTACAGCTTTAATTTAATAGGATGCCCTTGTGGGCTACGATATTTTTATTAGACAATATACTATTGGACACCAAGAACAAAGCGGGTAATAAAAACTAATTACAAAAGTTGAGAATTTCTCCCCCCTGGTATGACATTTGTTAGAGAGGGACATGTACTAAGACTCAACCAATTGGCTGACATAGCCCTCGAGATGGGGAAAAACAGGGAGCAGTACCCTCTGCTCGGCACTCACGTGTGGGGTTACTGGATGGGACAGACGTGTGATTGTGATCGACTGTAAGCGGCTGCTCGTTTCCGATCGTTATAATGACGTCCTTCAAGGCTTCCACTGTGGGAGGAAAACAGAGGACAGTCAGTGCTACATCTACTGCTAATGCACAACACACAGAAATGATAGAGTGTAAGCTCCTCTGCTGCAGAGAACAATGTGACCGTTTCAGTATTTCTCTGTACAGCACTGCGGTATATGTCAGAGCCATACAACTGTATATTAACAATAGTTTGTGACTGTGGGCAGGGCAATATTAGATTGTAAGCTCCTCTGGTGCAGAGACCGATGAGACTGTGGGGGAGGGGACATGAGAGTGTCAGCTCCTCTGGTGCAAAGACCGATGGGACTGTGGGGGAAGGGACATGAGTGTATAAGCGCCTCAGGTACAGAGACTGATGGGACTGTGGGGGGAGGGGACATTAGAGTGTAAGCTCCTCAGGTACAGAGACTGATGGGACTGTGGGGGAGGGGACATTAGAGCGTCAGCTCCTCTGGTACAGAGACTAATGTGACTGTGGGGGGAGGGGACATTAGAGTGTAAGCTCCTCTGGTACAGAGACTGATGGGACTGCGGGGGAGGGGACATTAGAGCGTAAGCTCCTCTGGTACAGAGACTCATGTGACTATGGAGAGGGGACGTTAGAGTGTAAGCTCCTCTGGTGCAGAGACTGATGGGACTGTGGGGGAGGGGACATTAGAGTGTAAGCTCCTCTGGTACAGAGACTGATGGGACTGGCTCAGTGTTTTCTGTACAGCGCTGCGGTATATGTCAGAGCTATATAAATGTATAATAATGATAGTGCGTGACTGTGAGGGGACATTAGAGTGTAAGCTCCTCTGGTACAGAGACTGATGGGACTGTGGGGGAGGGGACATTAGAGTGTAAGCTCCTCTGGTACAGAGACTGATGGGACTGTGGGGGAGGGGACAGAGTGTAAGCTCCTCTGGTACAGAGACTGATGGAACTGTGGGGGAGGGGACATTAGAGTGTAAGCTCCTCAGATGCAGAGACTGGTGTGACTAGTAGCTGAAGCTCTAATTCTCATTCCTCTTCCAGGTGTCTCACCTTCTTTGATGGCCTCATTGATGAGTTTCTCCCCGCGGTAGCTGTCTGTTGATTCTGTCCGGAACAGTTTGCGGGTGTTCCCCATGACTGGAGCGTCCTCTCCTGCCTGCAGTTGTAGCACCTTTGAAAACAGCGTCACCTTCTCCTCCAGGATGGTCGCCACCTCTGTGTCCCTCTGCTGTATGACCTCTGCCAGAGAGCAGACACAACGGTTAAAGTCCAAACCACAGGTATAGGGGGGGGGGGGAGAGAAAGAAAAAAAAAATGGCCACCTTCCACATCCAATCGTATTCTCCATCTTTTATGCTGCGATTGGGATCTACTGCTCTATAGGAAGAGGATGGTTCTTTGGCACTACTGAAAATGTCCATAGCTTCAGTGGCCTTACAGCTTTTAAGGTGCTCCACATCCCAAATTGCTCTTCCAAGGCACTTTAAGAGTTGGCAGTAATAAGACCATCAATGGTTCAAGCAATGGAAGGCGGTAATCCAACCACATTTCACTAAGATGGGTTTTCTCTGCATTCATAATGTTGACTTTGGCCCTTGACCCATGACCATATACAAAGAGCATGGTGCAAGTGTCTTTTGGGTGTGTGGGTCAAAGCGAGTAGACATAGACTCTTATCAGTTGACCATGGTGCAGCTGTGTCCTGACTTAAAGGAGAAGTTCACTTTTTGGAACCTGTAAAGCATTGCACCAGCTATCAGTAGATGGCCGATGCCATGCTGGTTTTCTGCAGACCTGTCAGAATATCTGTTTGCCATACGGGATGTATGGCCAAGCAGATCTGCTGACCAGAAGCTTTAAATAGCTAACACAGCAACGTGGGTGATCATTCTGAACTACAAGCCGCCAGCCCCTAAGGCTGCTGAGACTTGTAGGCACTGTGACGTGGGCCACAGATAGTGACTTCTCCCCGTGCTGTCAGAGGGAGGGTGGGGTGTGGCGGGTATGGGAACACGTTACAAGTCCCACCGGTGAACTTATCCTTTAAGCTGGCCTTACTGTTTGAGTTTCTGCTCGTTCCTCATAAACCGAACAAAATTCACTTAGGGAATGGCCCTGTAGGCTTCCTCCCACCCGGCTGCACTCGGTCACCAGTTCTAATATCCCTGCATGGTACACAAATTTAATTGGCTCTCACAGACCATCAGGTGCTTGACGAAAGGTGACAACCCCATATACGATTGTGAGTTTTGATTCACACTCAGCTTATATGTCCACAATAACTAGTTTTACAATTTTTTGTTTTTGGCTTTAGACACCTTCAATGTAGAAGAAGTACAGCACTTACCTTTCAATTTCCTCAATTTGGCTTCCACTTCAGTTTCAATCAGAGGGAATTCCTCCCGTTTTGGACATCTGAAGGGAAAGAAAAAGGTCAAAAGACGTTAAATGCATCTCAGAGACTGGCTGACTGGGGATCTGTATAGCCTCTCATTCTGCTGCACCCATATTGCCTTCCATTCTGGTGGACCTGTATCTCCTCTGATTCTGGTGGACACGTATTGCCTCCCATTGTGGTGGACCTGTATCTCCTCTGATTCTGGTGGACCTGTATCTCCTCTGATTCTGGTGGACCTGTATCTCCTCTGATTCTGGTGGACCTGTATCTCTTCTGATTCTGGTGGACCCGTATTGTCTCCCATTCTGGTGGACCTGTATCTTCTGATCCTGGTGGACCTGTATCTTCTCTGATCCTGGTGGACCCATCTAGCCTCCCATTCTGGTGGACCTGTATCTCCTCTGATTCTGGTGGACCTGTATCTCTTCTGATTCTGGTGGACCTGTATCGCCTCCCATTGTGGTGGACCTGTATCTCTTCTGATTCTGGTGGACCTGTATCGCCTCCCATTCTGGTGGACCTGTATCGCCTCCCATTCTGGTGGACCTGTATCTCCTCTGATTCTGGTGGACCCGTATTGCCTCCCATTCTGGTGGACCTGTATCTCCTCTGATCCTGGTGGACTCATCTAGCCTCCCATTCTGGTGGACCTGTATCTCCTCTGATTCTGGTGGACCCATCTAGCCTCCCATTCCAATTCCTCTTGGTTAAAAGTATACAAGTCTTCTGTTCGATAATCATACTTACACTTTTACTGACTGTGCAATGACCTTCATCCATGTGTTCCTCTCCTCCCGTGAGGCCGAGTGAACTTCATACATCTCTGGAGGCTTAGCACTGATCAGAAACATCCCTTTCTCCTGATTGGCGATGTCCCTGACAATGAGGTTTTGTAATGAAATCACGGCTGACTTGTCCTACAACAAATTGGGAGAAGGAAAAATTGGTTATCAACTAAATCTCTTCAAAGATCAATCAGAAGACCCTCTGGAGGACTTCCAATGGGGTCATTGAAGGTGGTCTTATGAACTCTTACCAGGGTTGGAAAGTAGTATTTTTGGTCCTTTTCTTGGAGAAGAATCAGGACATCTGTCATTAGCAGCATGATGACATCTGGGTGAGAGAAGATCTACAATCAATATCACAATTTTTTATTTTGGAAAAAAGGAGTAGGGAATGACTACAATCCTTGTATTTTTCTTGCCAATAACCCAATAGAGGTTCTGCTGCTCTTTTTTTAAATCTTTTCAAAGAATTCCTGACAGTTTGTGCCGCTAACAAGCGTTCTCTAACTTGAAGGTCATAGGCCTTCTAAGAACTAAAAATTTTGACCTGGATTGATGATGGCTGGAAACCAGCACTATTTTAGTTCACAGCGAAAACCGTAGCATGACCAAGCTGGCCTCAAGGGTTACACCTCCGTCGCAAGCCCCCCTTGTACCTTTGAAACGGCCAGCGGCAGTCTTCCACAGCAGGGACCCTTCATGGACGAGCTTCCGTCTTAGTAGCTCCTCTTTGCCGAAGCAATAATCGCCTTGGACGAAGGCGGCTGACTTGCTGTCCACTTTCTGGTAGATCTCCTGCAGGCGCAGGTTCTTCTCGTAGTGGTAGACGTCCTGGTCGATGGAGGAGATGAGTTCCTTCACCAGGGTCAAGGAAGCCGCCAGATCCTGGTGCTCCTCATCATCACCTACAGAGAAAATTTATAAATATACAAATATATTGATAGTTATGTAGTGTAAAAACCACTCCTTCTCACTAAGTGCAAACAGTGATGATAAGCCATATAAATATTGATAAAAAAATATATATGTGAAAAAATAATAAAAAAAAAAATTAAAATAAAAAAATATATATGTGAAAAAATAATAAAAAAATAAATTAAAATAAAAAAATATATATGTGAAAAATAATAAAAAAATAAATTAAAATAAAAAAATATATGTGAAAAAATAATTAAAAAAAATTAAAATAAAAAAATATTGAAAAAATATAAGTAAAACCAAACGATGCGTGCAAAAACCCAAATTGTGAGATGAAAATTAATCTTCTAAATAAAAAAAAATATATATTTTTCTTATGTAGTGAACTGTCCAAAGATATGCGTAGTCATACACGTATATCTTTGGACAGTTCATTACATAAGAAAAATATATATATTTTTTTATTTAGAATATTCATTTTCAGATCACAATTTGGGTTTTTGTACACATCATTTGGTTTTATTTATATTTTTTTAATGTGTGAAAAAAACCAAATTGTGATCCGAAAATGAATCTTCTAAATAAATCCAAAAAGTCACTAAAAAACATTGCGTCCAAAAAAATATATTTTTCTTATGTAGTGGATGTTCTTTAGTGACTTTTTGGATTTATTTAGAAGATTCATTTTCGGATCACAATTTGGGTTTTTGCACACATTAAAAAAAAAATATAAATAAAACAAAATGATGTGTGCAAAAACCCAAATTGTGATCCGAAAATGAATCTTCTAAATAAATCCAAAAAGTCACTAAAGAACATCCACTACGTAAGAAAAATATATTTTTTTGGACGCAATGTTTTTTAGTGACTTTTTGGATTTATTTAGAAGATTCATTTTCTGATCACAATTTGGGTTTTTGCACACATTGAAAAAATAAATCCAAAAAGTCACTAAAAAACATTGTGTCCAAAAAAATATATTTTTCTTATGTAGTGGATGTTTTTTAGTGACTTTTTGGATTTATTTAGAAGATTCATTTTTGGATCACAATTTGGGTTTTTGCACACATTAAAAAAAATATAAATAAAACAAAATTATGTGTGCAGAAACCCAAATTGTGATCCGAAAATGAATCTTCTAAATAAATCCAAAAGTCACTAAAAAACATCCACTACATAAGAAAAATATATTTTTTTGGACGCAATGTTTTTTAGTGACTTTTTGGATTTATTTAGAAGATTCATTTTCTGATCACAATTTGGGTTTTTGCACACATTGAAAAAATAAATCCAAAAAGTCACTAAAAAACATTGTGTCCAAAAAAATATATTTTTCTTATGTAGTGGATGTTCTTTAGTGACTTTTTGGATTTATTTAGAAGATTCATTTTTGGATCACAATTTGGGTTTTTGCACACATTAAAAAAAATATAAATAAAACAAAATGATGTGTGCAGAAACCCAAATTGTGATCCAAAAATGAATCTTCTAAATAAAAAAAAATATATATTTTTCTTATGTAGTGAACTGTCCAAAGATATGCGTGTATGACTACGCATTTCTTTGGACAGTTCACTACGTAAGAAAAATATATTTTTTTGGACACTGGATGTTTTTTAGTGACTTTTTGGATTTATGTAGAAGATTAATTTTCGGATCACAATTTATATTTTTTTTTAATGTGTGCAAAAACCCAAATTGCGATCCGAAAATTAATCTTCTACATAAATTTAAAAAGTCACTAAAAAACATCCAGTATCCAAATAAATATATTTTTCTTATGTAGTGAACTGTCCAAAGATATGCGTAGTGATACACGCTTATCTTTGGACAGTTCATTGCATAAGAAAAATATATATATTTTTTTTTTATTTAGAAGATTCATTTTCAGATCACAATTTGGGTTTCTGCACACATAATTTTTGTTTTATTTGGGTTTTTGCACACATTAAAAAAAAATATAAATAAAACAAAATTATGTGTGCAGAAACCCAAATTGTGATCTGAAAATGAATCATCTAAATAAAAAAAAATATATTTATTTTTCTAATGCAGTGAACTGTCCAAAGATAAGCGTGTATCACTACGCATATCTTTGGACAGTTCACTACATAAGAAAAATATATTTTTTTGGACACTGGAATGTTGTTGTATTTATATTTTTTTAATATTTTTTTTTTTAATTTATATATTTTTTTATTAATATTTATGTGGCTTATTATCACTGTTTATATTGATAGAGTTGACTATGTACTTTCCATTTTCTTATTTTTTGTGAATTAAAAAAATAAAAATAAAAAAATATATATTTCTATAAAAACTGTACATTGACGCTCTTGTATGACTGAACAGAAAATGGTATATGTACAGTTTTTATAGAAATATATATTTTTTTTGATTTTTATTTTTTTAATTCACAAAATATAAGAAACTGGAAAGTACATAGTCAACTCTAGCAATACAAACAGTGATAATAAGCCACATAAATATTAATAAAAAAATATATAAATAAAAAAAAATAAATAGTATTAAACAAATATAAATACAACAAAATTCCAGTGTCCAAAAAAATATATTTTTCTTATGTAGTGAACTGTCCAAAGATATGCGTAGTGATACACATTTATCTTTGGACAGTTCACTGCATAAGAAAAATATATATATTTTTTTCTATTTAGAAGATTAATTTTCAGATCACAATTTGGGTTTCTGCACACATAATTTTGTTTTATTTATATTTTTTTTAATGTGTGCAAAAACCCAAATAAAACAAAATTATGTGTGCAGAAACCCAAATTGTGATCTGAAAATGAATCTTCTAAATAAAAAAAAAATATTTTTCTTATGTAGTGAACTGTCCAAAGATATGCGTAGTCATACACGCATATCTTTGGACAGTTCAATACATAAGAAAAATATTTTTTTTTGGACACTGGAACACTCAATGTTTTTTAGTGACTTTTTGGATTTATTTAGAAGATTCATTTTTGGATCACAATTTGGGTTTTTGCACACATTAAAAAAAATATAAATAAAACAAAATGATGTGTGCAAAAACCCAAATTGTGATCTGAAAATGAATCGTCTAAATATAAAAAAAATATATATTTTTCTTATGTAGTGAACTGTCCAAAGATATGCGTGTATGACTAGGCATATCTTTGGACAGTTCACTACATAAGAAAAATATATTTTTTTGGACACTGGATGTTTTTTAGTGACTTTTTGGATTTATTTAGAAGATTCATTTTCAGATCACAATTTGGGTTTTTCCACACATAATTTTGTTTTATTTATATTTTTTTAAATATTCTTTATTTTAATTAATTTTTTTATTATTTTTTTTCATTTATATATATTTTTTATTAATATTTATGTGGCTTATTATCACTGTTTATATTGATAGAGTTGACTACTTTCCAGATTCTTATATTTTGTGAATTAAAAAATAAAAATAAAAAAATATATATATTTCTATAAAAACTGTACATGTACCATTTTCTGTTCGGTCATACAAGAGAGTCAAAGGAAAAAAATAGTTGGAGAAATTTGCTTTTAGCTGTATAGCCACACCCTTCACTACTAATGCACCCTGTGGATACATCTTGGGCAGGCCAATATGGCAGCAGCAAGCGCAATATGCAGACACAAAAAAAGGGCAAGTCCACCCAAAACTGATACTTTAGGTATAGGTGGCTTCCTATATGCTCCAACAGCGAGACCTCCCTGCCATGATTCCACGGCAACGTAACCCAAAAATCTCCATAATTCACCAAACTATCAGTCCTGGGAGGACTGATCCCCTTTTACCACATCATGGTCTGTAGCAGACACACAACGAACATATAGACACACTGGGAGAGATTTACTAAAACTGGAGCATTCAGAACCTGGTGCAGGTTGCATGGTGGTCCTCAGCTTCTAAGTTCAGCTTGTTCGATTAGGTTTTGGCAACAAAAAAACCCCTGAAAGCTAACCCCCACGGCCTACCTTTGGAGTTCTGAAGTATCCGATCGATGAGAACTGGGTACTTGGTGATCCTCTGGGTCACCAGTAGAATACACTCCGGCACACCGTGTCTGCGGAGTAGTTGGGAACGGGTCATTTTCTGTAGAAGAATAGGAAGGCCAAGTCAGGTCAATACGAAACAGAACATGTGTTCCGCCACCTCAGTCTTCAAACCCCCCCCCCCCCCAAGCCCTCAACAAAACTCACCCGTATGAGCTGCTGGAACTTCTTGTCTCGGGAGAAGAGCTCCTTGTACAGCTTCACGGCCTTATGATGCTGGCTGCAAAACTCTGTGTAGGCCTTCTTCATGTGCTCTGCATTGGTCCCTGAAAACTACAACGAAGACAAAGTCACCCAAAACAAATCTTCAACTCCAGCATGTTCTATACTTAGCACAACAAACGTCTAAATCCTCCATTTCACCATGAGAAACTGGCTCCAAGAGGTCGGTCTTTGAGTCAAAACTTTCCTAAAAACATCACCGGGGCAGATTACAATTTAGGGGTTTTCCTGGAGCAACGAGTTAAATGTTTGGCCGGATAATACCCTTTGGGACTTTTTTATTTTCTATTTTGTCTGTATATTTATCTATAAATTGATCTGCTTGGGAGAGGCGAAAAATGTTGGTCATGATCTTCAGTGTGCGGACATGAGGGACCTCGGTTTGGATGAGCTCAAAATGGCCTCAAGTTCAGATTCTTGAAGCACGTCTGGCACATGTCATCTTTAGGACACGTTTGGCCTCTGCCACAGGCAAGTGTAGATTTTGCAAACCCAGAGACCGAACGTGTCCTAAAGATGACATGTGCCAGACGTGCCTCAAGAATCTGAACTTGAGGCCAAAGAACCTAGAAGACAGTTGTTCATCTGGACCTAAAGAAGTCTTGAAGATGTCTGCTGTGTGGAGGGATTTTTACAGATGTTGTGGGCATTCTGTACCCCTAACCTAAGACAACTGAGCCATCAAAGAAGATTAAAGATGGTTTGGTCGTCTTAGGTTAGGGGTACAGAATGTCCACAACATCTGCAAAAATCCCTCCACACAGCAGATATCTTTAAGACTTCTTTAGGTCCAGATGGAAAGCTCTCTTCTAGGTCTTTTGGCCTCAAGTTCAGATTCTTGAGGCACGTCTGGCACATGTCATTTTTAGGACACGTTTGGTCCCTGCCACATGCCAGTGTAGATTCTGCAAACCCAGAGACCGAACGTGTCCTAAAGATGACATGTGCCAGATGTGCCTCAAGAATCTGAACTTGAGGCCAAAGAACCTAGAAGACAGTTGTTCATCTGGACCTAAAGAAGTCTTGAAGATGTCAGCTGTGTGGAGGGATTTTTACAGATGTTGTGGGCATTCTGTACCCCTAACCTAAGACAACCGAGCCATCTTTTATCTTCTTTGATGGGTCGTTGTGGGCATTCTGTACCCCTAACCTAAGACAACCGAGCCATCAAAGAAGATAAAAGATGGTTCGGTTGTTTTAGGTTAGGGGTACAGAATGCCCACAACATCTGCAAAAATCCTTCCACACAGCAGACATCTTCAAGACGTCTTTAGGTCCAGATGGACAACTGTCTTCTAGGTTCTTTGTCCTCCAGTGTTCAGATTCTTGAGGCACGTCTGGCAGAAGTCATCTTTAGGACACGTTAGGTCTCTGCCACAGGCCAGAGTAGATCTGCAAACCCAGATGGACAGCTGCCTTCCAGTTGGTTTAGGCCTTTGCCTTAGGGCAGTTGGGGTCTTGTGTTCCTAGTTGCCTTCTTCTTCTGGCTTCCTTCCACATGCAATAGTCTAGGAACCAAAGAATAGACCTCTGTACTGAAGTTGGTTGTCCTGCTGTACAATTTCTGGTACCCTCTAAAACGGATCAAGCTTTAAATCTGACCTCTGCACAGCTGTGGAAGGCGAGAATTGAGCTGTAGATAAATGAAACCCAAAATGTATGTAAATTTTGGCCAAAGAATTTAAACTCCTGAACTTCAGAACTCATGCCAATAAAGAAATGTAAGAATACCAAGGATGGTCCTCAGTGTACATTCATTGGTCTTATCACTGTTGCTCCCGTACAGGAGAATGATGGGTATTCTACACTTGTCCCATACGTATGACATGGACACCAACCTAACATCTACTTCCTGGTAATAGGAACGTATGAACCTTCTCTAGGTTGCTATCCTGGAGCAGTGTGATGAATTAGGGTGTCATAGAACACTTCATACATGGCTTTGTGACCCATCAGGGTTGAAGGCCAATACCTGGTTGATGAGAATGTCTCCCAGCTTGTTGATGACAAAATTCTTGTTGCTGTCAGAAGCCAGAGAATCTTTGCGCCTCTCCAGCAGTTGGATGAGGAAACGAATGTGAATGTCGCTGATCTCGTCCACGCACGGGAACATCTTCTGCACCAGGGCCGGGTCCATCTGCAGGTCCTCCAGCATCCCCTGCCGGAAAATGTTGGTCATGATCTTCAGTGTGCGGACATGATGGACCTCGGTTTGGATGAGCTCTATGAAGATGAAACAAGTTTTAACAAAGTTTTCACCCAAGATTCAACTAGAAATAAAAAAAAAAAAAAGAATGAATCTTGGGTGAAAAACACTGATCAACAGACCCTCCTTAATGAAACTTCTAATGGTGGTCATCTTTGACCGACTGAGAACATGCGGTAGGCCAGTCTACCAAATTCCCTGTACTCACCATAGATGACGTCCTGACGTTTCATGACGTCCTTCTTGTGCTGCTGAAGGTAATTATTATCCACGGCTAAGCTCCACGAATCTGCCTCGAACTCCTTCTCGTCCGTGGCAAAATCACTCATCAGCTGGCTGTAGATGACATCAGCACCTGCTCCAGATAAACAGCAAAGAGGGGCTTGGTGACAGCCGGCAACAAAGACTGAACATTTATCCAGACATTTTTAAAATGCAATTCAACTGTTGGGTGGTAGAGACATGGGGGGGAAAAAAAACAGGGTTTAATGTCAGAGGTGTTGAAAATGTCCTTTGGACAGCTTTCGTAATTTGCAAATTTTCTGTTCAACCAGATCTGGTTGAACCAGTCCCATCTTCCAGCCAAAGAAAGTACAGCATTGCAGTATGGTCATAAGTCGAGGTCAGGGAGTGCCTCCTGGCAAAGTTTAGAGTTTGCAGCTAGGCCAAAGCCAGACTGAGCTCTGTTTAAGATATATGTGTTCGCTGGATTTCTCCTGAGCCCAAGGACATTGAGTTCTTCGTCCTACGGCAGTGTAGTGCTGACTATATTCATTGTATTGGGTCATGAATAGTTACACCCCTTGCACTCCGGGCCTCCTAGCTGCTGTGCGTCCTTTTGTGCGCCTAGGAGGGACAGCTGAACCATCCAACCCCAATGCCTGCAGCCTGTGGTTGGGCACTGTACCAATTAGTACTCACATTAAGTGCCCCATGTGTTCAAGAGCGACCACCCTTAGCCAGTCACTGAGGGGTTATGCCAATGATATGCACCAGAGAAGGGGAAAAATATTTGTAGACCCTCTTCTAGAAGGATTTTTGCCTCTCTGGCTCTGCCTGATGAAGATGTGAGCACAGATGTCTATTCTTTGTTTCCTACACTGTTGCCTGGGGAAGGAAGCCAGAAGAAGAAGGCAACTAGGAATACTATGTGGGCCTAGAGCATCCCAACTGGCCTAAGGCAAAGGCCCACACCAACTGGAAGGCAGCTGCCCATCTGGGTTTGCAGAATCTACACTGGCCTGTGGCAGAGACCTAACGTGTCCTAAAGATGACGTGCCTCAAGAATCTGAACTTGAGGCCAAAGAACCTAGAAGACAGTTGTCCATCTGGAACCAAAGAACCTAGAAGACAGTTGTTCATCTGGACCTAAAGAAGTCTTAAAGATGTCTGGTGGGTGGAGGGATTTTTGCCAATGTTGAGGGCATTCTGTACCCCTAACCTAAGGCAACCGAACCATCTTTTATGTTCTTTGATGGCTCAGTTGTCCACAACGAACCATCAAGGAAGATAAAAGATGGCTTGGTTGTCTTAGGTGCAGAATGCCCACAACATCGGCAAAAATCCTTCCACACAGCAGACATCTTCAAGACTTCTTTAGGGCCAGATGGACAACTGTCTTCTAGGTTCCTTGGCCTCAAGTTCAGATTCTTGAGGCACGTCTGGCACAAGTCATCTTTTGGCCACGTTAGGTCTCTGACACAGGCCAGTGTAGATTCTGCAAACCCAGATGGACAGCTGCCTTCCAGTTGGTTTGGGCCTTTGCCTTAGGCCAGTTGGGATACTCTAGGCCCAGATAGGGTCTTGTGCTCCTAGTTGCCGCCTTCTTCTGGCTTCCTTTCCCTAGGCAACAGTCTAGGAAGCAAAGAATAGACCTCTTTGCTGACTGTGTACCGGTGGGTTGGTGAGTGTCTGGCTGCAGCTCCAAGGCAGATCACGGTTAGGATGGATAATGTGGCCCACATAAATCCAGCATCCCATTGCTACACCTGGATTCCAAAACCATTTGTTGATGGAATGAATACAGATCTGCTCTAATGTGCGTCTTTTATATTTGCCCGGAGTTCACCTTTAATATAGTAAGCTTTCCAGTAATTACGACCCCCTACCTTCATCGATGAGGGACTCCACAGACAGCGTCCGGTTCCTCATGTTCAAGGAGTCGGTGGACTGCGACAAGATTCTTCTTATGCCCAGCGGACTTTCATCGTTCAGATTCCTGCGCACAGAACGCACGTTACAGACCCGGCATACGCGCTGCATGCGAATAATATTCAATAACGTCTTATAGGATTCATCAGAGTGTCTGACCAAAGCAATGACCGTGTCCCCCTGAGGGTGGGCAGAGTCAGTCCCATACCGGGACAGGGTGGCTGCAGAATTCTTGAATCCTATTCATTGCTATGTCGCAGCACAGACAGTTCTTATTACATTTTTGATGTTGAAAGGCGCATGCACACACACACTTTGAATATGTAGTATTTCAAATATATGTCATTATATATGTATTTTGTAGTATATAAAAAATGCATTTCAACATACAGTATATATATATATATATATATATATACACATATACACTGCATGTTGAAATCCTTTTTTATATATTACAAAATATATAAAAAATAATTTTCAAAATATATTCAGATTTTTTTTTTACATATAAAAACATATATTACAATATATAACATATATTTGTAAATGCATTCCAAAAATGTAGATTTGCATTTTTAAAGACATGCAGTATATTTGAAATGTATTTTTAAAAATATTTTCATATATCTTGTAATATATAAAAAATGTATTTCAACATACAGTGTGTATGTGTATGTGTGTGTGTATATATATACACACTGTATGTTGAGATGCATTTTTTATATATTACAAGTTATATTAAAAATATTTTGAAAAGTATATATTTTTTAAATATATCCATCAGATTTTTCTTACATATAGAAACATATATTACATATACAACATATATTTGTAAATGCATTCCATATAAAAAATGCATTGCAACATACAGTGTGTGTGTATATATATATATATATATATATATATATACACACACACACACACTGTATGTTGAAATGCATTTTATTATATATTACAAAATATATGAAAAATATTTTTTAAAATACATTTTTTTAAATATGTTCATCAGATTTTTTTTTAACATATAAAAACATATATAACATATATTTGTAAATGCATTCCAAAAATGTAGATTTGCATTTTTAAAGACGTGCCGTATATTTGAAGTGTATTTTTAAAAATTTTTCATATATTTTGTAATATATAAAAAAATGCATTTCAACGTACAGTATGTGTGTGTGTGTATATATATATATATATATATATATATATATACACACACACTGTATGTTGAAATGCATTTTTTATATATTACAAAATATATGAAAAATTTTTAAAAAGATATTTTTTTAAATATATTCATCAGATTTTTTTTAACATATAAAAACATATATAACATATATTGGTAAATGCGTTCCAAAAATGTAGATTTGTATTTTTAAAGATATGCAGTATATTTGAAAAAGTATTTTTTAATATTTTTCATATATTTTGTAATAAAAACGCATTTCAACGTCTGTCTGATCTCTCTCTCTCTATATGTATATATATATTTATTGAAATATATTGAACACGGCCAGAATTGAAGTATTTCAAATATATGTCAATATATTTGGGAAGAATATTTTTAAAATATATTTCAAATGTATTTTTTCTCCCATATGGGAAACTTTGATGTGTAACAAAAAAAAAAAAAAAAGCTAGCAGTCAGACCTGATAGGGGGATCTTGATGTCTGAGGAGCCATTTTATTGGTTAGAAAACAATTGGCCATCTTTGGATGACAGTACGGAGTGGTGGGAAGGGCGTGGATAAAGAAAAGGAGGACTCACCCGGCTATGTTGGTGGTGGAGACGCTTTTAGAGAGGGACAAAGATGGCCGCCCACGTCTGGATCCCAGCAGGGAATGGCGGAGGCTGTCAGACGGGTAGATGGCGGAGTTGGGTCTCTCCCTTAATGTAGTGGCTGCACAAAACAAGATAAAACAAACAAAAAAAAATCGGTGAAAAAAAAAGATCCAACCAATATCTGCACAATCTGTCTTACATAGGAAAGTATGAGATAATTCACGTTTATTCATTTATTGGCTTTCAGTCAACGTGGTTGGGGTGTCTCCTTGCATGCACTTCCAGTTACAACCTCTGGGTGGCATTCTAGCATCAGAGGTGCAAACAATTTGCTGGTTCAGCCTATCTGAAGTGTACCAGAGTCCGGGGTGGTCAGTCTCCTGGCTGCTCTCATCTCACAGATCCAGAACCAACATGGAGCCATGCGTGCTCTCAGGGCCAGCGGTAGGTGATGGCAGCCCGAGGTATTCCCATGGAAGAGGTCTCCTATAATCAATGCAGCAGGCTAACCAGGAGTCTCCCGCATGGGGGGGAGGGGGGCAGAACTATTCCCACCTTGGACGGACCCAATGTTAAAAATGGGCGGAGCTTGCTGGGAGGGCAGTCATTCATTATTTGTGCACAAAGCGGCATAAAATCATTTCCCAGAATAAAGTCTCCATATCTATGCCGACCGCAGATCTCGGCACACACGGGGGACGGTACTTACTTTTATTCCGCAAAGATACGTTCTGGAGAGCGCTATTGTTCTTTATGAACGCCGCCTTCTGCTGCTGTACAGGAGAGGAGAAGGAGGACAACCCAGGGTCAACTGCTGCTCATTGATTGTGTGTACGATTATATATACAGAGACACCACCCTCCTCCACTCTCTTCTCCCCTCTTCCAGTCACTCTCCCTCTACCCTCGTCCACTCTCTTCTCCCCTCTTCCAGTCACTCTCCCTCTACCCTCGTCCACTCTCTTCTCCCCTCTTCCAGTCACTCTCCCTCTACCCTCGTCCACTCTCTTCTCCCCTCTTCCAGTCACTCTCCCTCTACCCTCGTCCACTCTCTTCTCCCCTCTTCCAGTCACTCCTTCTCCCCTCTTCCACTCACTCTCCCTCTTCCACTCTCTCCCTCCCCTTTCTCACCTCTTCCAGTCATTCTCATTCTCTCTCCCCCTTCCTCTTCCAGTCATTCTCTTCGTCTTTCCCTCTTCCACTCTCTCTCCCTTCTTCCACTCTCTCTCCCTTTATCCCCTCTTCCAGTCACTCATTCTCTCTCTTTCTCCCCTCTTCCAGTCTCTCTCCCTTTATCCCCTCTTCCAGTCACTCATTCTCTCTCTCTCTCCCACTCATTCTCTCCCTTTCTCCCCTCTTCCACTCTCTCTCCCTTTCTCCCCTCTTCCTCCCTTTATCCCCTCTTCCAGTCATTCTCATTCTCTCTCTCTCCCACTCATTCTCTCCCTTTCTCCCCTCTTCCAGTCATTCTCATTCTCTCTCTCTCCCACTCATTCTCTCCCTTTCTCCCCTCTTCCAGTCTCTCTCCCTTTCTCCCCTCTTCCAGTCATTCTCATTCTCTTCCTTTCTCCCTTCTTCCACACTCCCTCCCCTCTTCCACACTCCCTCCCCTCTTCCACTCTCTTTCCCTTTCTCCCCTCTTCCAGTCTCTCTCCCTTTCTCCCCTCTTCCACTCTCTCTCCCTTTCTCCCCTCTTCCACTCTCTCTCCCGTTATCCCCTCTTCTGGTCATTCTCATTCTCTCCCTCTTCCACTCTCTCCTTTCTTCCACCCCCTCCATCTCCCCTCTTCCACCCCCTCCATCTCCCCTCCTCCACGCTCTCTTCCATTCATTCCCTTTTTCTCTCCCACTTACACTCTCACAATCTCTCCCCCTCTTCCACTCTCTCCCCTCCTCACTCCCCCCCCCAGCACTATAATGGGCACCGTACGGACTTACCTTCTGTTTGACCTTGGTACAGCTGGGCAGGGTGTCCTTGCAGCGGTTGTGGATGGTGACACTGCATGCTGGGGAGAGAAGGAGACAATTAATTCTACAAAGTTTTATTCCCCCCCCCCCCCCCCACTTCTCCTATAGAACATTCCATCGCTGTGACCTGGGGGGGGGGGGGGGGGGGGCACAGAACTTGATTTCCAAAACACAGAACCGAGCCATTTTATTTGCTGGAATCTGTACGTTATGAAGGTTCTAGACCCTCCCCTAAATGGGCCGTGACCGCGCTTTCCAATGCCTGAAATTCTTTAGACTCCGCCCCTCCTTCTACCCAACCTATGTGAACATCACCGCCTTGGTGGCCCTGCCCCTGGCTCCTGTGAGCTCACCCTCCCCCTCGCCCCTCTCCAAAAGCAGGCACTGCAAGCCTGATCCGGATCTCGGCTGGTGTGTGGCAACTCTGCAGATTCAAGACATTCGCAGCAACTGAACCGAAAAATGGATTACCGACCTTGGAAGTGAGCGGAGGCCAGGGGCGAACTAACCATTTGGAAACTCAGGCACTGCCCGAGGGCCCGGGGTCAGTAGGGGGCCCCATGAGATGCCCCTGGTACCTTTTTCATAGGCTTTGAGTTTGGGCAAGGACACAGGGGCCCCATGATCCCCTATTGCCCGGGGGCCCCATGAGTTGTCAGTCCGCCCCTGGCGGAGGTTGTCCTTCAATCCTACAAACATCTCAGCCATCGGCCTTCTGCCTCAGATATTGGCCTTCTCTAACCAGAATGACATGAAATGTCCCCAAAATCTGAGGGAGACCAATTCGGGAAAATGGCTTCCTACATACAAGCCGGCGGCACGGAGGCAGACCTCACCTACGAGGGGAAGATCTCCATGTCTAGGACCCTTCAACTCTCAAGTGGCGGCTTCCCTCTATACATATGTATTACTTCCTCTATAACACCCTCCTGCTTGTGCGCCGCCACCACACCCCTCTATCACCTCGCTGCGCAGCATCATGTGTGGTGGCCATGTTGTGGTTTCCCAGAATCCTCTCTGCCACCCTTCAGTCACCCGGTACACGAGTGCCGCCTCACCCGGGCCGCATTCATCCATACCCCTACTGGCCATGATAGCCCATAAGATTGGGTCATTGTGTGTGGATGGTGAGGTCAGGAATGGTCACCCGTCCATGGAATGTCCCAGGAGAAGATGTGCTGGGTGCCAGGGGAGGGGCAGGGAATGAGGACCTGTCACCAGTCTACAGGCATCGGGGACCCGGAGAGGAGAAGGGAATGAGGACTTGTCACCAGTCTACAGGCTTCGAGGACTGGGAGAGGAGAAGGGAATGGGGACCTGTCACTGGACAAGAGGCATCAGGGACCGAGAGAGGAGAAGGGAATGAGGACCTGTCACCAGTCTACAGGCATTGGTGACTCCGAGAGGAGAAGGGAATGGGGACCTGTCACTGGACAAGAGGCATCAGTTATGGGTAGAGGAGAAGGGAATAAGGACCTGTCACCAGACTACAGGCATCAGGGACTGAGACAGGAGAAGGGAATGAGGACCTGCCACCAGACAAGAGGCATCAGGGACTGAGGACCTGTCCCCGGACAAGAGGCATCAGGGACTGAGAAAGGAGAAGGGATTGAGGACCTGCCACCAGACAAGAGGCATAAGGGACTGCAAAAGGAGAAGGGAATGAGGACCTGCCACTGGACAAGAGGCATCAGGGACAGAGAGAAGGGAATG
The DNA here is from genome assembly GCF_062004578.1 of Staurois parvus. NCBI lineage: Eukaryota > Metazoa > Chordata > Amphibia > Anura > Ranidae > Staurois > Staurois parvus. The sequence goes on from NW_028321029.1 coordinate 29,865, forward strand.
GGGACCTGCCACTGGACAAGAGGCATCAGGGACAGAGAGAAGGGAATGAGGACCTGCCACTGGACAAGAGGCATCAGGCACTGGGAGAGGCAAAGGGAATGAGGACCTGTCCCTGGACAGGAGGCATCAGACACTGGGAGAGAAGAAAATGATGACCTGCCATTGGACAGGAGGCATCAGGCACTTGGAGAGGAGAAGGGAATGAGGACCTGCCACTGGGCAGGATGCATCAGGTACTGAGAGAGGAAAAGAGAATGAGGACCTTCGACCAGACAAGATGCTTCAATTACTAGGATGGAAAAAGGGAAAGAGGACCTGTAACTGGACAGGAGGCATCAATTACCGAAAGAGAGAAAGGAAGGAGGGCATGTTACCAGACAAGAGGCATTGGGCAACGAGAGAGGGAAAAGGAATGAGGACCTGTCACTGAACAAGTAGAGGCACTGGAAAGCAGGAGAAGGACAGGGAATGGTGACCTGTCACCAAACAAGAAAACAGGCTCAGGGTAACAGGAGAGGAGCGGGAAATGATGACTTGTTGCCGAACAAGAAAAGAGGCACTGGGTACCAAAAAAGGGGCAAGGGGATGAGGAACCTGTCACCTGACAAGAGGCATTGGGCACTAGTAGAGGGAAAAGTGAATAAGGACCTGTCAGCAGACAAGAAAAGATATACTAGGGGTAGGGAGAAGGAGGACCTGTCACTGGACAAGGGAAGAGTCACTGGGTAAGGTGAGAGGAGAAGGGAATGGGGACCTGTCACTGGACAAGAGAAGAGGCATTGGGCACCAAGGTACGGGCAGTGAATGGTGACCTGTCACCAGGCAAGAGAAGAGGCATCAGGTACTGGGAAATGGGCAGGGGATGAGGACCTGTCTCTTGACAAGAGGCATCAGGCACTGAGAAAGGGAAAAGGAATGAGGACCTGTCACCAGATATGAGAAGAGGCATCAGGTACTGGGAGACAGAAAAGGAATGAGGACCTGTCACCAGACAAGAGAAGAGGCATCAGGTACTAGGAGATGGAAAAGGAATGAGGACCTGCCACCAGACAAGAAAAGAGGCATCAGGTACTGTGAGAGGAAAAAGGAATGAGGACCTGTCACCAGACAAGAGAAGAGGAATCAGGTACTAGGAGACAGGCAGGGGATGAGGACCTGTCTCTAAACAAGAGGCATCAGGCACTGAGAGAGGGAAAAGGAATGAGGACCTGCCACCAGACATGAGAAGAGGCATCTGGTACTGGGAGAGGGAAAAGGAATAAGGACCTGTCACCAGACAAGAGAAGAGGCATCAGGTACTAGCAGACAGGCAGGTGATGAGGACCTGTCTCTAGACCAGAGGCATCAGGCACTGAGAGAGGGAAAAGGAATGAGGACCTGCCACCAGACATGAGAAGAGGCATCAGGTACTGGGAGACGGGCAGAGGATGAGGACCTGTCACTAAACAAGAGGCATCAGACACTGAGAGAGGGAAAAGGAATGAGGACCTGCCACCAGACATGAGAAGAGGCATCAGGTACTGGGAGAGAGAAAAGGAATGAGGACCTGTCACCAGACAAGAGAAATCAGGTACTAGGAGACAGGCAGGTGATGAGGACCTGTCTCTAGACAAGAGAAAGGGCATCAGACACTGAGAGAGGGAAAAGGAATGAGGACCAGTCACCAGACAAGAGAAGAGGTATCAGGTACTAGCAGACAGGCAGGTGATGAGGACCTGTCTCTAGACAAGAGGCATCATACACAGAGAGGGAAAAGTAATGAGGACCTGCCACTAGACATGAGAAGAGGCATCAGGTACTGGGAGAGGGAAAAGGAATGAAAACCTGTCACCAGACAAGAGAAGAGATATCAGGTACTAGGAGACAGGCAGGTGATGAGGACCTGTCTCTAGACAGGAGAAGAGGCATCAGACACAGAGAGGGAAAAGGAATGAGGACCTGCCACCAGACAAGAGAAGAGGCATCAGGTACTAGGAGACAAGCAGGGGGTGAGGACCTATCTCTAGACCAGAGGCATCATACACTGAGACAGGGAAAAGGAATGAGGACCTGCCACCAGACATGAGAAGAGGCATCAGGTACTAGGAGACAAGCAGGGGGTGAGGACCTGTCTCTAGACCAGAGGCATCATACACTGAGAGAGGGAAAAGGAATGAGGACCTGCCACCAGACAAGAGAAGAGGCATCAGGTACTGGGAGACAGGAAGGGGATGAGGACCTATCTCTAGACCAGAGGCATCAGGCACTGAGACAGGGACCTGTCACCAGACAAGAGAAGAGGAGCCTGTCACCTAATCATGGATGCCCTGAAGGTGCCCTCGTGTGTTTGCTCCACACAGAACTGACCGATGTCTGGGAATCCACACCGAGATGTAAACATCGTCCACAAACGGTTTACATTTCCTGCAATTGGACAGTTAAAGTGTTCACTAGATCTTAGTATAATAGGGACGCAGCTACAGCCTGCTGAGCTCTGATTGGTTCTCAGTCTCTTCGGCAAGTGCTGGGACCAATCAAGAGAGGCGAATCAGCCAGCCCTACACCATACAATCAGATTGTACAACCTCTGCGAAGGACAAACCTAAACAACGGATGCAATTAGTAGAAGGCCCTAGTTGGTGGTAGATCTAAAGACGGTACAATCTGATTGCGGCCGTTCCATCTGGAACCAGAGAGACAAAAACGCCATAAAACGCAGCAGCGAGGAAGGCGGCGGGCGGCAGCTCGGGGGTTAATTTCTGGCAGGGAAGTGGCTTCCTCCCCGTGTATATATAGAGAACGGAAACCACTCCCTGTGCAGCGCGGCACAGCTCCGGCCTGAACTCCGCAAAGAGGACCTGTCACTCACCAGTACACAGAATGCAGAGATTGGATTGGGGGGGGGGGGAGGGAGGGAGGGACGGGTCCCCCCCTGGTGGCCCAGCAGCAGGACATCCCTGGAAATGACCCGCACCAAGAGGGAGTTGTATTCTGCGCGGCTGTCATGCCCATCCTCCGGCTTCATTAGCGCCCTGACCCCAAAAACAACAGGAGCCAGGAAAGTCGACACTCAAAGGACTGACATGACGGCCGGGGGACTGGCATTTCCAAAAGGAAGCTCAGCCGGAATATTCCATGGGCCATATTGGGGACGCCATCGTCGCGGGGACACCTCCGAAGCGTTGTCACCACCAGGCCAAGCGGCCGTTACTGTGACACTTAACCCATCAATGGGGCCCTTTGAATTTTTTTTTTTTTGCCATTGAAGGTTTAACCCCTTTATGGCCAACGGGCGCTTGTGGTTGGAGGACCTCCGCCAGAATCTGGGGGAGGGGGATGGGGGACCTCCGCCAGAATCTGGGGGGGATGGGGGACCTCCGCCAGAATCTGGGGGGGGGATGGGGGGACCTCCGCTAGAATCTGGGGGGGGATCTCCGCTAGAATCTGGGGGGGGGGGATGGGGGACCTCCGCCAGAATCTGGGGGGGGATGGGGGACCTCCGCCAGAATCTGGGGGGGGAAGATGGGGGACCTCCGCTAGAATCTGGGGGGGGGGGGATGGGGGACCTCCGCCAGAATCTGGGGGGTGGGGGACGCGCAGTAGGAGCGCAGGGTCGGTAATGGGATGATTGGAGCTCACAATGGGCCCCTTTGTAGGAGATCTGGGACGGGAATCGGCCTTCGCAGCTCCGGATCACAAGCTGTCAGCTGAGTCCAATAACCTTGATAGAGGCCGAGTGATGTCATCCCCGTCTCGCCACGACGGCCGGAACCCGGGGAGGGTCATCCTGCGGCTTCGCAAAAAAATCCCAGGTCAAGGATTCCTGTATTCTTCACCCCTCCCACGGCTCATAGAGAGTATTTACAGCGAATGATCGCCGAAGGAGGAGATTGGGAGAGTTATAGAGCCTGTGCCCATTATGAGGGGTTCCCACCATCTCTGTGCTGAGTCCCCGGGTCTGTACACCCGCTGTGCCCATTATGAGGGGTTCCCACCATCCCTGTGCTGAGTTCCCGTGTCTGTACACCCGCTGTGCCCATTATGAGGGGTTCCCACCATCTCTGTGCTGAGTTCCCAGGTCTGTACACCCGCTGTGCCCATTATGAGGGGTTCCCACCATCCCTGTGCTGAGTTCCTGTGTCTGTACACCCACTGTGCCCATTATGAGGGGTTCCCACCATCCCTGTGCCGAGTCCCCGGGTCTGTACACCCGCTGTGCCCATTATGAGGGGTTCCCACCATCCCTGTGCTGAGTGCCCGTGTCTGTACACCCGCTGTGCCCATTATGAGGGGTTCCCACCATCCCTGTGCCGAGTTCCCGTGTCTGTACACCCGCTGTGCCCATTATGAGGGGTTCCCACCATCCCTGTGCTGAGTCCCCGGGTCTGTACACCCGCTGTGCCCATTATGAGGGGTTCCCACCATCTCTGTGCTGAGTCCCCGGGTCTGTACACCCGCCGTGCCCATTATGAGGGGTTCCCACCATCCCTGTGCTGAGTTCCCGTGTCTGTACACCCGCCGTGCCCATTATGAGGGGTTCCCACCATCCCTGTGCCGAGTTCCGGGGTCTGTACATTATTCTCATTATAGGCAATCTCTCCATTGGAGTGTCTAAGACATATAAGACGCCATGTGACTCGCTAAGCTCCACCTATAACTGACCCTATAAACAGCCGAAGGAGCTGCCAAGTGGCTGAGCGGTGACCCCTCTGTGAGGATTTGGGCAGCTGTCTCCGGGTACAGATGTCGCCTCCGGGAACACAAGGATCGCATTAAGTGTCTGACCGACGCAGCTGTTCCCAGCAGACACCCAGTACAGGTGGAGATTCTGGGACACCGGAACCACGGCCAGCCTTCACCCCCCCCCCCCCCCACCCTTCCCCAGCCTCCGACCCCCCCCCCCTTCCCCATCCTCCGACCCCCCCACCACCATCCTCCGACCCCCCCCCCCCCCTTCCCCATCCTCCGACCCCCCCACCATCCCAGTTATATCATTGCCGGAGTCATCTTACAGCCGGCTCAACGGAGATACAACATCCCGGGAGCTGCGACACCGACACAGCGAGAGGGGAACGCCGCCATTCCGGTCACATAGACCGCAGCGCTGTACTGAGAACACTGAGCCAGTCACCAGAGGAGCTTACACTCTATTGTCCCCTCCCCCGCAGTCCCATCAGTCTGTACCAGAGGAGCTTACACTCTAATGTCCCCTCCCCCACAGTCCCATTAGTCTGTACCAGAGGAGCTTACGCTCTAATGTCCCCTCCCCCACAGTCACATCAGTCTCTGTACCAGAGGAGCTTACGCTCTAATGTCCCCTCCCCCACAGTCCCATCAGTCTCTGTACCAGAGGAGCTTACGCTCTAATGTCCCCTCCCCCACAGTCACATCAGTCTCTGTACCAGAGGAGCTTACGCTCTAATGTCCCCTCCCCGCAGTCCCATCAGTCTTTGTACCAGAGGAGCTTACATTCTAATGTCCCCTCCCCCCACAGTCACATCAGTCTCTGTACCAGAGGAGCTTACGCTCTAATGTCCCCTCCCCCACAGTCCCATCAGTCTCTGTACAGAGGAGCTTACACTCTAATGTCCCCTCCCCCACAGTCACATCAGTCTGTACCAGAGGAGCTTACGCTCTAATGTCCCCTCCCCCACAGTCACATCAGTCTGTACCAGAGGAGCTTACACTCTAATGTCCCCTCCCCCACAGTCACATCAGTCTCTGTACCAGAGGAGCTTACGCTCTAATGTCCCCTCCCCCGCAGTCCCATCAGTCTCTGTACAGAGGAGCTTACACTCTAATGTCCCCTCCCCCACAGTCACATCTGTCTCTGTACCAGAGGAGCTTACACTCTAATGTCCCCTCCCCCACAGTCACATCAGTCTGTACCAGAGGAGCTTACGCTCTAATGTCCCCTCCCCCACAGTCTGTCAGACATCTTCTTGCCTACAGGGGTCTCCTCCTTGGGTTGCTAGTAATGATCCGAACCCTTGCCATGTGGGGGGGTGCAATTTTCTTCATGGGGTGGGGGGGGGGGGAGTGTTTTTCATGTGAGGGGGTGCAGTGCTTTAAATGTGGGAGGGGGGCAGTGTTCTTCATGGGGGTAGGGGGTGCATTGTCTTTATGTGGGGGTTGGTAGTGCAAAGTTTTTTTCGTGTGTGTGTGGGGGGGGCAGTGTTTTTCATGTGTGGAGTCTCCATATAGGTGTGGGGTGCAGTGCTCTTCATGGGGGGGTGCAATGCTCTTCATATGGGGGGTGCAATGCTCTTCATATGGGGGGTGCAGTGCTCTTCATGGGGGGGTGCAATGCTCTTCATATGGGGGGTGCAGTGCTCTTCATGGGGGTTGGCAGTGCAATGTTTTTTGGCTGGGGGTGGTGCCACGTGGTGAGCTATACCCCTCTTCAATACACAAGTGGCTGCCTTTTGTTTTGCCTCTGCCTGGTCCGGCTCAGAGATGACAATCCTGGAGCCTGTGCAGTTCTTGGCTGTGTACACAAATGTCTGACACAGACCAGCCCCTGTTGTGCCCTCTCTCCTTGCGACTTCCTACAAAGTTACAATTTACAGTCTGATCACTGGGGGAGGGGAGACTGAGGAAATGCCCCCTCCTCCTTCTACAAAGTTACAATGTACAGTCCGATCACTGGGGGAAGGGAGACTGAGGAAATGCTTCCTTCTACAAAGTTACAATCTACAGTCTGATCACTGGGGGAGGGGAGACTGAGGAAAGGGCTCCTCCTCCTTCTACAAAGTTACAATGTACAGTCTGATCACTGGGGGAGGGGAGACTGAGGAAATGCCTCCTCCCCCTTCTACAAAGTTACAATGTACAGTCTGATCACTGGGGGAGGGGAGACTGAGGAAATGCCTCCTCCTCCTTCTACAAAGTTACAATGTACAGTCTGATCACTGGGGGAGGGGAGACTGAGGAAATGCCTCCTCCTCCTTCTACAAAGTTACAATGTACAGTCTGATCACTGGGGGGAGGGGAGACTGAGGAAATGCCTCCTCCTCCTCCTTCTACAAAGTTACAATGTACAGTCTGATCACTGGGGGAGGAGACTGAAGAAATGCCTCCTCCTCCTTCTACAAAGTTACAATGTACAGTCTGATCACTGGGGGGAGGGGAGACTGAAGAAATGCCTCCTCCTCCTTCTACAAAGTTACAGTGTACAGTCTGATCACTGGGGGAGGAGACTGAAGAAATGCCTCCTCCTCCTTCTACAAAGTTACAATGTACAGTCTGATCACTGGGGGAGGGGAGACTGAGGAAATGCCTCCTCCTGCCTGCAGCAGACCGATGACATCATCTCAGTCCAGGCAAAGCCCGAGGACGGCTTGTTATTGGTAGAAGGTGAAGCTCTGTGAACAATGACACAGTGACTGTATATAATGACGTATCAGGAATGGCGCCCCCCTCCCCCCTCCCACCGCCCCCCCCCCCCCCATGTGTGGGTGGTTGGACTCTGTAGATGTTCCATATATTCCCGCAGCAATCCTCCCACAGACTCCGGCGTCTCGGCCTGGATGGCGGGATTAGTAATCTGTACAGTCGGAGTGACGCGCCGCGCGCCTCGATCTGCCTGCCATATGTAACACGAATATATTCCCGGATGGCGGGGGGCGGGGGGGGGGGTTCAGACACATTTCTGGACGTGTACCGTGCCGTAGAACAGCGCGTTCTGAAAGATCCCACATTGCCAACGTCTGGCACCTCCAGGAGGCCCAACGCAATTCTCTGCTCGGTGATACACTGCCAGTAGGCGCTGCAACCGACGGCTACATTCAAAAGACCCGAATCTCCCGGACACGTTTCGTCCCGAGCCCGGCGCCGACACCCCTCTCCTTCCCGTCTTTTGATTGCGAGCCCCATTTTAACTTCCAGCAAGTCAGCAAATCACCCAACGGAAGATGTGAGGACTGGAGGCCCCTTCACTATAATGTGTGACTGACCCCCCCCCCCTCCCCTCCCCCAACCTCATTAACCGCAAGGAGGCTGGGAACGGATTTCCCAGCAGGGATCTGGCCGAAGGTGGGAGACGGTTAATTCCAGCGCCAGCTGCTGGGCGTATCGTGTGACCGCCGCCAGATGGGACCTGTAAACTGAGCCGTTACATGCGGAGCGAGACATCAAAGAGCGTCTTCCTCGCGGCGTAAAGCGCGGCCCGCGGGAACATGTGACCGGGGAAAGGGCGCGAGAGAGGAGCCGCGGCGAAGCGCAGGAGGGCGACGGGAGCTTGAAGGGAGCGCGTGGCGGGACGGAGCGCGGAGGACGTACATACATGAGACATCCATGGTGTCAGATGGATACGAGGTGTCAGAGATCTCCTATGTCAGTGGACAGTGCGGAGAAATGTGTACTGTCTGTGGTCAATATATATATAGTGGGGGAGGGGGAGGGGAAAGTAGTAATAGTGATTACATCTACTGTAAGGTCAGGTTGAGGGACAGCAGTGGTCCCGAAATTGTGGGCAGCAGGGTAGATGTGGCCCCTGTGCTGGGTTTGGGGGCACAATTCCTCCCAGTGACACCAATACTAGGGTGCTATTCCTCCAGTGACCAGTGACTGGCACGGGCCCCAACAATGGGCACAATCCTTCCTCCCACTGACACCAATGATGGGACACTATTCCTCCCACTGACACCAATGATGGGGCACTATTCCTCCCACTGACACCAATGATGAGGCACTATTCATCCCACTGACACCAATGATGGGGCACTATTCCTCCCACTGATACCAATGATGGGGCACTATTCCTCCCACTGACACCAATGATGGGGCACTATTCCTCCCACTGACACCAATGATGGGACACTATTCCTCCCACTGACACCAATGATGAGGCACTATTCCTCCCACTGACACCAATGATGGGGCACTATTCCTCCCACTGACACCAATGATGGGGCACTATTCCTCCCACTGACACCAAGGATGGGGCACTATTCCTCCCACTGACACCAAGGATGGGGCACTATTCCTCCCACTGACACCAGCAATTGAGCACTATTCACTCTACTTACACCAATGATAGGTCACTATTCCTCCCACTGACACCAATGATGGGGCATTATTCCTTCTACTAACACCAATGATGGGGCACTATTCCTCCCACTGACACCAATGATGAGGCACTATTCCTCCCACTGACACCAATGATGGGTCACTATTCCTCCTACTGACACCAATGATGGGGCTCCATTCCTCCCACTGACACCAATGATGGGGCTCCATTCCTCCCACTGACACCGACGACGGGGCACGATTCCTCCATATGACACCAATGATGGGGCTCCATTCCTCCCACTGACACCGACGACGGGGCACGATTCCTCCATATGACATTGGTGATGGGCACAGTTTCTGCCACTGAAACCAACAATTGGGTATTCCTCCCAGGACACAAATGTTGGGCACTATGCTTCCTATTGGTACCAATGATGGATACTAGGCCTCCCACGTCACCAATCATGGGCACTATTCCCTCCATGTCACCAATGATGGACCCTATAACTTCAATGACACCAATGATGGGCGCTATTCCTCCCATATCACTAATGATGGGCCCTATTCCTCCCGTGTCACCAACGATGGGCCTTATTCCTCCCGTGTCACCAACGATGGGCCCTATTCCTCCCGTGTCACCAATGTTGGCCCCTATTCCTCCCGTGTCACTAATGATGGGCCCTATTCCTCCCGTGTCACCAATGATGGGCCCTATTCCTACCGTGTCACCAATGATGGGCCCTATTCCTACCGTGTCACCAAGGATGGGCCCTATTCCTACCGTGTCACCAAGGATGGGCCCTATTCCTCCCGTGTCACCAATGATGGGCCCTATTCCTCCCGTGTCACCAATGATGGGCCCTATTCCTACCGTGTCACCAATGATGGGCCCTATTCCTACCGTGTCACCAAGGATGGGCCCTATTCCTACCGTGTCACCAAGGATGGGCCCTATTCCTCCCGTGTCACCAATGATGGGCCCTATTCCTACCGTGTCACCAATGATGGGCCCTATTCTTCCTGTGTCACCAATGATGGGCCCTGTTTCTCCCTTGCCACCAATAATGGGCCCTATTCCTTGTGTGTCACAAATGATAGTCTCTGTTTCTGCCTTGTCAACAATGGGCCCTATGTCACCAATAATTGCCCCTATTCCTCCCATGTCACCAATGATGGTCCCTTTTACTCCCAAGTCACCAATGATGGTCCCTATTCCTCCCATGTCACCAATGATGGTCCCTATTCCCCCCATGTCACCAATGATGGTCCCTTTTACTCCCAAGTCACCAATGATGGTCCCTATTCCTCCCATGTCACCAATGATGGTCCCTATTCCCCCCATGTCACCAATGATGGTCCCTATTGCTCCCATGTCACCAATAATGGCCCCTATTCCTCCCATGTCACCATTGATGGTGTCCGTTCCTCCTTTGTCACCAATGATGGTCCCCATTCCTCCCATGTCACCAATGAGGGCCACTATTCCTCCCTTGTCACCATTGATGGTCCCCGTTCCTCCCATGTCACCAATAATGGCCCCTATTCCTCCCTTGTCACCAATGATGGTCCATATTCCTCCCATGTCACCAATGATGGGTCACTGTTCCATCCACTGCCACCAAGGGTGAAGCATTTCTGCTTCCCACTGACCACAGGTGATGGGTAATTGTTTTACTTCCACGCCTCGCCTCACCGGACCTAGGGGACGGTTTACTCCCACTGACACCAAGGCATCGTCTACTCCCACTGGTGACTGTCCAGCTCCCCTAAAGTCTGAAGAACAGTTTTACCAAGCTAGAGGACCCCCGAGTTAGAAGAAATGTTTGAGGTTGGGTTCAGGGCTAGTGGTAGGGTGAGCAGTCAAGCTGACCATACACACAACAACCAATGTCAAACACTTCCCCTTTACCAGGAATCTCACATAACCGCCACAAACTAAGCAATCAAAATACGAGTTCCCACCATGAACTCCATCGAACCGTTCCACCAGAATTTCATGGATTGTAAAGCCGAAACTGGGCGATAAATTGACTGTTTCAATACAAGAACAGAAAAAGAACGACGTTTTCATCAAAATCTGGATTCCCCCCCTTCAATCCCCTTCCCCCACCCTCGGTTGGATCAGAGCCGTTCCTATCTCATCTCTTTGAGAGTGAAGGTAACCACCATCTTGGTGATTTCGGCAAAATATTACACCTACAGTTCGATGGTTCCATCCAGTTGTCCCATGCGTGGCCAGCTGGGCTGAAATTTGGGTTAAAACGGTTTCATTTCAGGTTGCCCGGTACGGTTTTGCCCCCCTCACGATCGTTCCACGCGTCAGCTACGTATCGGAAGTACAATATCTACTTGCACCATGGACCTCATGAAAACTTTTCCCGTCAAACCGCCAATTTTCGGAGGCCGATGACTTTCAGCTTCCCGACACACACCAAAACAAAGCCGAGAAATGTCTACAAATGCAGCAGCATCAAGCGTGGACGGCCGCGAGTGGGCGGAGCCCCGCGTCTCTACGCAGTCTTCCCCCGGGAAAGGGTTAACCGTATCCTGCAGCAATCTTGCCGACGCGCGGTCTCGGGATTTTTATGCACACAGCCTGCAGGGGTCCCCCAAACACACACGAGCTAAACACACAAATCTGCTGCCGTTTTTCCTTCCACGCCTACGCGCTGATCTTTTAATGGAAGATAAACGCGCTCCTCGGACTGGCACAGATAACCGAGGCAAAGCCAATTACCGGCTTTTGGACCCTGCATTCCAGAACGCACAGTCCGCCGTTTTTTTTCGGGGGGGGGGGCGATCATGTCAGTAACAACAAGTTAGGTATGGGGGGGTCATTTACTTACTCGGACAGATGAGCGCCTCCTTGGCCGTGATGCTTTTATTGCACACGAAGCACATCGTGGTCCCGGAGACGGTGATGGTGGTGAACAGGTGCCCGTTGGTGTAGCGCGTGTCCTTGGCGTCCTTCATCTTCTCCTTCTCTTTATTCTGTAATGGAAAAAAAAATAAGGAGATCGTTAACGGTTCTCAAATCTTTTCGGCGCTTTTCCTTTCGCAAACCGCGTCCGCCTCTTCCGAAACGGTCAACTGTGCCTATCCCCTGAAGGTCGGTATCTAGAGATAGACTAGGTCCAGGTCTAGGTCAGTAGTAGCTATGAACCCACCATCATGACCATCGTCGTACGCTCGCTGGGGCGTTTGGCCCTCCAGCTCATGGTCTGCAGCCGGCGAGGGGCGGCAGAAGCGGCGAGGGCGTCCGCCCGCACGGGGCCGTAGACGGAGGTGCTGCGGAAACCAGGCTGATGCTGCATCTCTGGGTGAATGCTGCAGTATCCACCGACACGAGAGAGAGAGAGAGAGAGAGAAAAAAATTCCTGGAACATGTAGACATCTCGCTATGTATAACCATGACAACCGCATCAACTGTGCCAGGGACCACCCTCCGAAACATCTCTGCAGAGGAGACGAGAGAACTGCCGCTGTCACCAACTTCTGGAAAACGCACCACCTGGCCGCCGGCACCTGCTGCGTTGGCGGAGGCGGGAATCGGACGGCCGTCAAGTTGATGTTCAGCTAGGGGGTCTAATTGCGGACTTTAGATACATAGTTGCCTAATTGGAAACAATGTGACGGCGTCTTGACCTCGTTCAACCGCCACCATAAACGTTGTGGACTTTATCGGCCGATAATGTGCGCAACTGAAGCTGCAACCTGATTGGACGCCTTATTTTCCGAATGTTCGTTGCATAAATTCGCATGCCTATGACTGACCACCATATGCAAGGCCTTCAAGCTTTTTTTTTATGACCACCACCCACCCAACACTGCCCAATGATGTGCCACATACCTCCACGTCACCAAGTACAGGCCCGATTTCTCAGGGTGGGCAACTGAAGCTGCAATCTGATTGGACGCCTTATTTTCCGAATGTTTGTTGCATAAATTTGCATGCCTATGAATCTAATCGCGGATTTTAGATACATAGTTGCCTAATTGGAACCAATGTGACGGCGTCTTGATCTCGTTCAACCACCACCATAAACTTTGTGGACTTTATCAGCCGATAATGCACGCAACTGAAGCTGCAACCTGATTGGACGCCTTATTTTCCAAATGTTGTTGCATAAATTTGCATGCCTATGAATGATCACCATATGCAAGGCCTTCAAGCATTTTTTTTTCTGACCACCACCCACCCAACGCTGGCCAGTAATGGGCCACATACCTCCACGTCACCAAGGACAGGCCTGATTTCTCAGGGTGGGCAACTGAAGCTGCAACCTGATTGGACGCCTTATTTTCCGAATGTTCGTTGCATAAATGTGCATGCCTATGAATGACCACCATATGAAAGACCTTCAAGCATTATTTTTCTGACCACCACCCACCCAACGCTGGCCAGTAATGAGCCACATACCTCCACGTCACCAAGGACAGGCCTGATTTCTCAGGGTGGGCAACTGAAGCTGCAACCTGATTGGACGCCTTATTTTCCGAATGTTCGTTGCATAAATGTGCATGCCTATGAATGACCACCATATGCAAGGCCTTCAAGCATTTTTTTTTCTGACCACCACCTACCCAATGCTGGCCAATGATGGGCCCCATAGCTCCATGTCACCAAGGACAGGCCCGATTTCTCATGGTGGGCAACTGAAGCTGCAACCTGATTGGACGCCTTATTTTCCGAATGTTCGTTGCATAAATTTGCATGCCTATGAATCTAATCGTGGATTTTAGATACATAGTTGCCTAATTGGAACCAATGTGACGGCGTCTTGATCTCGTTCAGCCGCCACCATAAACGTTGTGGACTTTATCGGCCGATGATGCAGGCAACTGAAGCTGCAACCTGATTGGACGCCTTATTTTCCAAACGTTTGTTGCATAAATTTGCATGCCTATGAATGACCACCATATGCAAGGCCTTCAAGCATTTTTTTTTCTGACCACCACCCACCCAACGCTGGCCAGTAATGGGCCACATACCTCCACGTCACCAAGGACAGACACGATTTCTCAGGGTGGGCAACTGCAGCTGCAACCTGATTGGACGCCTTATTTTCCGAATGTTCGTTGCATAAATTTGCATGCCTATGAATGACCACCATATGAAAGACCTTCAAGCATTATTTTTCTGACCACCACCCACCCAACGTTGGCCAATGATGGGCCCCATAGCTCCATGTCACCAAGGACAGACCCGATTTCTCAGGGTGGGCAACTGAAGCTGCAACCTGATTGGATGCCTTATTTTTCGAATGTTCGTTGCATAAATTTGCATGCCTATGAATGACCACCATATGCAAGGCCTTCAAGCGTTTTTCTTTCTGACCACCACCCAATGCTGGCCAATGATGGGCCCCATAGCTCCATGTCACCAAGGACAGGCCCGATTTCTCATGGTGGGCAACTGAAGCTGCAACCTGATTGGACGCCTTATTTTCTGAACGTTCATTGCATAAATTTGCATGCCTATGAATGACCACCATATGCAAGGCCTTCAAGCATTTTTTTTTCTGACCACCGCCCACCCAACGCTCGTCAGTGATGGGCCCCATGCCTCCACATCACCAAGGACAGGCCCGATTTCTCAGGGGGGGCGGCCGAGTGGGTGGGAGATGTTGGAACGAAGGTGATTGGTTAGGAAAATATATACCTGTTGAGAGTGGTCCACCCACCTTGGTCCTTGGTGCCAGATATGGGTGCATTAAAGGGCATCATCTTGGCTCCGTGCCTTATCTACTGAGGCCATTAAAAGGGGAGTAAAGGAGTCTCACTCCTCTTTCTGCATACCCGTCATAGTTGCTGCAGCCGGTGGATGGGGCCAAGAACTCCCTGGCTTCTCACCACCTCCAACTGGGAAGACGCCAATGAGTCTCAACCACACAGCATCTTGTGAACCAAAAAATATAGGTTCTCGGTGGAACAATCTTTTTGGCAAAGCAGACCGGGGTATAAATACTGGATCTATACCTGAGTGTAGAATGGCGATCGTTTTTCAGAGCTCACCGCGACCGCCGCCACCACAACTCACTGTAAAGTATCACCAGAGACGCCCCGGAGATTTGGGGCTCGATCGACACAATTTCCCAAAGACGAGGTGAAATTTCCAAAGCTAATAAAAAATGTATTTACCAGAATCACCGTGTCCTGCGGAATCCCCCCCGATCTCGACTCAGAGAGGAAGTTGAGTCAAAAGGTTTCCTGCCTACCCGGCCGTGTCACCTACCCACCCCCCGGAGCCCCCCATCTAGACCTCTGTAAATACTTCTCAGGAATCGGATTGCGGGACGCACAGGGAAAATGATGACGTCAGACGCTTCCATCGATGGAGAAATGCGAAGCTTATCAAGAAAAACCGGAGGCCAGTTGTTGGGTAATGCTCGGGGAGGTGACATGAGTTTCCTTGAGAAAGAGGAAGCGGAGTCTGAACTTCCTGTTACAGAGATGAAAGAAGGGCGGTTACAAAGCTTTCTTCTTAATATCGACAATAATTCCGACACCGATCGAACCAATAGACGGGAGACACCGAATAAAAGGTCAGAAATTCCATGGTGACATCACCAAGAGTTAAGCCTATCCAATCACTAGAGAGCGATGACATCACTGAGAATGCAGCCTATCCGTTCACTAGAGAGCGGTGACGTCACCGAGAATGCAGCCTATCCGTTCACTAGAGAGCAGTGACATCACCGAGAATGCAGCCTATCCAATCACTAGAGAACGGTGACATCACCGAGAATGCATCCTATCCATTCACTAGAGAGCGGTGACATCACCGAGAATGCAGCCTATCCAATCACTAGAGAACGGTGACATCACCGAGAATGCATCCTATCCATTCACTAGAGAGCGGTGACATCACCGAGAATGCAGCCTATCCAATCACTAGAGAACGGTGACATCACCGAGAATGCATCCTATCCATTCACTAGAGAGCGGTGACATCACCGAGAATGCAGCCTATCCAATCACTAGAGAACGGTGACATCACCGAGAATGCATCCTATCCATTCACTAGAGAGCGGTGACGTCACCAAGAGTTCAGCCTATCCATTCACTAGAGAGCGGTGACATCACCAAGAGTTCAGCCTATCCATTCACTAGAGAGCGGTGACATCACCAAGAGTTCAGCCTATCCATTCACTAGAGAGCGATGACATCACTAAGAATGCAGCCTATTCAATCACTAGAGAGCAATGACATCACCGAGAATGCAGCCTATCCATTCACTAGAGAGGGATGACATCATTGAGAATACAGCCTATCCATTCACTAGAGAGCGATGACATCACTGAGAATGCAGCCTATCCATTCACTATAGAGGGATGACATCACTGAGAATGCAGCCTATCCAATCACTGGAGAGTGGTGACATCACTGAGGGTGGAGCTTGTCCATTCACTAGAGAGGGATGAAATCACTTAGAATGCAGTCTATCCAATCATAGAGAGCGGTGGCATCACCTAGAATGTAGCCTATCCATTCGCTAGAGAGTGGTGACATCACCTAGAATGCAGCCTATCCAATCATAGAGAGCGATGACATCACTGAGAATGTAGCCTATCCATTCACTAGAGAGCGATGACATCACTGACAATGCAGCCTATCCAATCCCTGGAGAGCGGTGACATCACTGAACCAGAGTGAGGCCATTTTGGAATCCTCAGTTGCTCATTAATAGTAATGTGGCCGAGAACGTGGCTCCATCTTCGGTTCGCATTTCACGACAAAACAATTCACATCATTCACGTCAGTCCTGAAAGTGTTAATCAGAATGCTGAACCAGCACCCCCCCCCCCAAATACCCAGAATGCCCCCTCCCCCACAGGCAGGTTCCTGTGACAGCGAAGGCGGTAATTACATGATTATTAGCCGGGCTGCCATTCAAATCTCCAGCAATTATTCCGTCTCCAACATCCTGCACAACATCCTGCTGATCAGCCGGGGGAGACGGGAATTTATAGAGGCCGTCCGGGCACAATGGCCGTCTGATACCTCTCTGCGCTCCTGTTCCTAATTGGTGCGCAAACCTCCCTCTGAGCCATTGCATGAGGTGCGACGCGACTCGTACCTCACCAAGTGGAAGGACGCAACAAAGAATGCAAGAAGACGCCAAAAAAAGAGTCCACGTTTATGGTGGCTGACCCCGCCCCGCAAACCTTACCGAAACCACCATTTTCCCATCGGCCGTTACCCTCAATCTGTCGTCCCTTAATACGCCCCTGGCCTTGGCGAACATCTCCAGGACAGCTGGATGAACAGGTGGAAGCGGATCTGCGTCAGGAAGCAGAGGTTGGGTTGTTGGGCGGAGTTGCAGGTCTACGTTTCAACCCCCGGGGAGCGCTTCACCCGATGACGCAACAGCTGGGAGAGATCTCCGGGGGGGAACCTCGGGTAAAACGGCAAGATATGGCGTCAGGGACTGACAAACCCATACATACAACCTAGGTCCCCACTGTACTTACCTCTGCGGGTGATTAGTGGCCATGCAGTCGGTGTAGTCGTCCGGGGATTTGAACCTCTCCATTCCTCTTCCCCTACTTTTAGCAGGGCTTCCGGGATGGACCAGAGGGATTCTGATTGGTCAATGACTGCTTTGACCAATTGGAATCACCTTAACCCGTCCTGTAAGCCCTACAGAAAGAAGGTGAAGAAGAGCGGGGCTTCCAAAATCCTAGACTGCTGGGCAACAATTACCCGCTGAGGTAAGTACAACGGCGACTGGGATGGGGTGGGGCTGGAGGATGTATCGCGAATGTAGGGATTTGAACCTCTCCATTCTTCTTCCCCTACTTTCAGCAGGACTTCCGGGATGGACCAGAGGGATTCTGATTGGTCAATGACTGCTTTGAACAATTGGAATCACCTTATGCAGTCCTTAAGCCCTACAGAAAGAAGGCAAAGAAGAGCGGGGCTTCCAAAATCCTAGACTGCTGGGCAACGATTACCCTTTGAGGTAAGTACAATGGGGACTGGGGGAGGGGGTGGGGCTGGAGGATGTAGTGCGATCGTTCACCTTTTCATTTTTTTGTGAGAAGATGAACTTATACGTCAAGGATTGGTAACCAGATTTTTGGTTTTGGGTTTAATACCGCCATTTTGAAAAAACATTTGGATGGAACAGCGAAGGGATCGGTCCCCCTGTCAAGTTTTTGTTGGAAGCTGTAGGTTTTATTTCGTTCTAAAAATTCAATAAAGTTAGAATAGACCTTCATTATCGTATCTCAACGCCGGCACATGACTGCTTTGACCAATTGGAATCACCTTAATCCGTCCTGTAAGCCCTACAGAAAGAAGTTGAAGAAGAGCGGAGCTTCCAAATCCCTAGACTGCTGGGAAACGATTACCCATTGAGGTAAGTACAACGGGGACTGGGATGGGGTGGGGCTGGAGGATGTAGCGCGTTCGTTCACCTTTTTATTTTTTTGTGAGAAGGTGAACTTATACGTCAAGGATTGGTGACCAAATTTTTGGTTTTGGGTTTAATGCCGCCATTTTTAATTTTTTTATTGATTGAGCAGCGAAGGGATTGGGCCCCCTGTCAAGTTTTTGTTGGAGGTTGTAGGTTTTATTTTGTTCTAAAAATTAAAATAGACCTTCATTATCGTATCTCAACGCCGGCACATGACTGCTTTGACCAATTGGAATCACCTTAACCCATCCTGCAAGCCCTAGACTGCTGGGCAACGATTACTTGTTGAGGTAAGTACAACGGGGGCTAGAGGATGTAGCGTGTTCATTCACCTTTTCATTTTTTTGTGAGAAGGTGAACTTATACGTCAAGGATTGGTGACCAAATTTTTGGTTTTGGGTTTAATGCCGCCATTTTGAATTTTTTTTTTTTTTTGATGGAGCAGCGAAGGGATCGGGCCCCCCGTAAGGTTTTTGTTAGAGGCTGCAGGTTTTATTTTGTTCTAAAAATTCAATAAAGTTAGAATTATCATATCTCCAGATCGCGTTACCGTCATAAGATGGCCACAGACCTCAGTCTAGACAATGGCCATATCTGACAAAGTCGGTCTATCCACACCATATGTCTGTATGGAGAGGTCACCCCACAAGTATTGAATGCAGACGGTTGGCCAACAGATAACCCCATATAGACACAGATTGTTGGGATCTTCCTTGGCTGGACCTGGAAGTCGGAATATAAAGAACCAATCCGGAGTGTGATGCGTAACTCCTCCAATGTTACCAGGCAGAAGATCTATTGTCCCTCCAGATCAGCCGTTCTTACCCCAGTGGAACCCTTCCAGGTCTCAGGGAACCCTGGCTGATCATTAGTGTGTCTGTGGATCCTGGGACATCGGCGTGAACAGTAAATTCTGATACAACAATAAATTCAATGGATTTGACACCCGAAGCTGCTCTATACAACCAAATTAGATTCAATAATAATACAATTAAGCAGATATTAACCAGAAAAAGTGCAGACCAAAAAATTGGTGGTCAGTGAAAAAGGACGACCTTACATTGGTGGTCACTACAGTGTCCCTTTACATTGGTGATCAGAGAAGAAGATGGACCCCATTATGATATTGGTCATAGACCATGGGAAGAATGTTCCTTACATTGGTGGTCAGTGAGAAGAATGTCTCTTACATTGGTGGTCAGTGGGAAGAATGTCCCTTACATTGGGGGTCAGTGGGAAGAATGTCCCTTACATTGGAGGTCAGTGGGAAGAACGTCCCTTACATTGGTGGTCAGTGGGAAGAACGTCCCTTACGTTGGTGGTCAGTGGGAAGAACGTCCCTTACGTTGGTGGTCAGTGGGAAGAACATCCCTTACGTTGGTGGTCAGTGGGAAGAACGCCCCTTACATTGGGGGTCAGTGGGAAGAATGTCCCTTACATTGGGGATCAGTGGGAAGAATGTCCCTTACATTGGAGGTCAGTGGGAAGAATGTCCCTTACATTGGGGGTCAGTGGGAAGAATGTCCCTTACATTGGTGGTCAGTGGGAAGAATGTCCCTTACGTTGGGGGTCAGTGGGAAGAATGTCCCTTACATTGGGGGTCAGTGGGAAGAACGTCCCTTACGTTGGGGGTCAGTGGGAAGAACGTCCCTTACGTTGGAGGTCAGTGGGAAGAATGTCCCTTACGTTGGGGGTCAGTGGGAAGAACGTCCCTTACATTGGGGGTCAGTGGGAAGAATGTCCCTTACATTGGTGATCAGTGGGAAGAATGTCCCTTACATTGGGGGGTCAGTGGGAAGAATGTCCATTACATTGGGGGTCAGTGGGAAGAATGTCCCTTACATTGGGGGTCAGTGGGAAGAATGTCCCTTACATTGGTGGTCAGTGGGAAGAATGTCCCTTACATTGGGGGTCAGTGGGAAGAATGTCCCTTACATTGGGGGTCAGTGGGAAGAATGTCCCTTACATTGGTGGTCAGTGGGAAGAATGTCCCTTACATTGGTGATCAGTGGGAAGAATGTTCCTTACATTGGGGGTCAGTGGGAAGAATGTCCCTTACATTGGTGATCAGTGGGAAGAATGTCCCTTACATTGGTGGTCAGTGGGAAGAATGTCCCTTACATTGGGGGTCAGTGGGAAGAATGTCCCTTACATTGGGGGTCAGTGGGAAGAATGTCCCTTACATTGGTGGTCAGTGGGAAGAATGTCCCTTACATTGGAGGTCAGTGGGAAGAATGTCCCTTACATTGGTAACAAATCCTATATCATCCTATAACAAATATTCAGTAGCCACAATGTCCCCATGGCCGCCGCAATAATACTGCCACCCAGGAATCCCAAATTCAAGATGTACTCAATAGCGACCAATAGAAAAGTCCAAAATCAAAAACGCCTTCAAGAACTTCCAACAGAAGAGTCCCAAAAAGTCTCAATAAATTACCATATAAACTGGTGATATCTTCATACTTTCCAACAAATTCCCAATTTTTTCTCCGAGAAGATTCCTTTTTTGGGACTCTTCTGTTGGACGTTCTTGAACGCAATTTTTTATTTTGGACTTTTCTATTGGTCGGTATTGAGTACTCTTGTTACACACAAGTGTTAGAAAAACAGGGGCGGAAAATATAAGGTGAAGTTTTCCCTCCTATTTTTTTTTTCTGTTACGTTACACATTGCACTGAGTCACCGTGATAAAGGAGGTTATTTTTAATCTATATATATCGCTGAGCTGCGAGAACAATCTGCGGTCCGCCTTAATGGAGCGCACAGCGTGCCCTTCCTGGCAGCAGAGGGTACCCATAATATATATATATTATAGACAGATAGATAGAATATACCCACATTGAAGAAAAATATATTTGAAATACTATAATTTTGGCTGTATTCAATATATTTTAAAATATATTTCAATACATATAGATACACACACATATATATATACAGGTGAATATTCATTCATTGATTTCAGTGCAGCAACTTAAAAGCTGAAACTAATATATGAGACTCATTCCATGCAAAGCAAGATAGTTCAAGCCGTGATTTGTCATCATTGTGATGATTATGGCTTACAGCTCATGAAAACCCCAAATCCACAATCTCAGAAAATGAGAATATTCCATGCAATCAATAAAACACGGATTGTACAGAACAATATCGGACCTCTGAAAAGTAGAAGCTGCATATGTACTCAGTACTTGGTTGGGGCCCCTTTTGCAGCAATTACTGCCTCAATGCGGCGTGGCATGGAAGCTATCAGCCTGTGGCACTGCTGAGGTGTTATGGAAGACCAGGATGCTTCAATAGCGGCCTTCAGCTCTTCTGCATTGTTGGGTCTCATGTCTCTCATCTTTCTCTTGGCAATGCCCCATAGATTCTCTATGGGGTTCAGGTCAGGAGAGTTTGCTGGCCAATCAAGCATAGTAATCCCACGGTCACTGAACCAGGTTTTGGTGCTTTTGGCAGTGTGGGCGGAGCCAAGTCCTGCTGGAAAATGAAGTCAGCATCCCCATAAAGCTCGTCTGCGGAAGGAAGCATGAAGTGCTCCAAAATCTCCTGGTAGACGGCTGCGTTGACCCTGGACTTAATGAAGCACAGTGGACCAACACCAGCAGATGACATGACTCCCCAAATCAACACAGACTGTGGAAACTTCACACTGGACTTCAAGCATCTTGCAGTGTGTGCCTCTCCATTCTTCCTCCACACTCGGGGTCCTTGTGCCTCTCCATTCTTCCTCCACACTCGGGGTCCTTGGGCCTCTCCATTCTTCCTCCACACTCGGGGTCCTTGGGCCTCTCCATTCTTCCTCCACACTCGGGGTCCTTGGGCCTCTCCATTCTTCCTCCACACTCGGGGTCCTTGGGCCTCTGCATTCTTCCTCCACACTCGGGGTCCTTGGGCCTCTCCATTCTTCCTCCACACTCGGGGTCCTTGGGCCTCTCCATTCTTCCTCCACACTCGGGGTCCTTGGGCCTCTCCATTCTTCCTCCACACTCGGGGTCCTTGGGCCTCTCCATTCTTCCTCCACACTCGGGGTCCTTGGGCCTCTCCATTCTTCCTCCACACTCGGGGTCCTTGGGCCTCTCCATTCTTCCTCCACACTCGGGGTCCTTGGGCCTCTCCATTCTTCCTCCACACTCTGGGTCCTTGGGCCTCTCCATTCTTCCTCCATACTCGGGGTCCTTGGGCCTCTCCATTCTTCCTCCATACTCGGGGTCCTTGGGCCTCTCCATTCTTCCTCCATACTCGGGGTCCTTGGGCCTCTCCATTCTTCCTCCATACTCGGGGTCCTTGGGCCTCTCCATTCTTCCTCCATACTCGGGGTCCTTGGACCTCTCCATTCTTCCTCCATACTCGGGGTCCTTGGGCCTCTCCATTCTTCCTCCATACTCGGGGTCCTTGGGCCTCTCCATTCTTCCTCCATACTCGGGGTCCTTGGGCCTCTCCATTCTTCCTCCATACTCGGGGTCCTTGGGCCTTTCCATTATTCCTCCATACTCGGGGTCCTTGGTTTCCAAATGAGATGCAAAAGTTGCTCTCATCAGAAAAGAGGACTTTGGACCACTGAGCAGACCAGGTCTGTTTTTCTTTAGCCCAGGTAAGACGCTTCTGACGTTGTTTGTTGTTCAGGAGCGGCTTGACAAGAGGAATACGACATTTGAAGTCCATGTCCAGGATCCGTCTGTGTGTGGTGGCTCTTGATGCACTGACTCCAGCCTCAGTCCACTCCTTGTGAAAGTCCTCAACACTTTTGAATGGCCTTTTCCTGACAATCCTCTCCAGGCTGCGGTCATCCCTGCTGCTTGTGCACCTTT
>NW_028321030.1:0-38931 GCF_062004578.1 Staurois parvus
ATCCTTCACACTGATATGATGGGACATCCTCCACACTGATACGATGGGACATCCTCCACACTGATATGATGGGACATCCTCCACACTGATATGATGGAGGGACATCCTCCACACTGATATGATGGGACATCCTCCACACTGATACGATGGGACATCCTCCACACTGATACGATGGGACATCCTCCACACTGATATGATGGAGGGACATCCTCCACACTGATATGATGGGACATCCTCCACACTGATACGATGGGACATCCTCCACACTGATACGATGGGACATCCTCCACACTGATATGATGGGACATCCTCCACACTGATATGATGGGACATCCTCCACACTGATACGATGGGACATCCTCCACACTGATATGATGGAGGGACATCCTCCACACTGATATGATGGGACATCCTCCACACTGATATGATGGGACATCCTCTACACTGATATGATGGGACATCCTCCACACTGATACGATGGGACATCCTCCACACTGATACGATGGGACACGATGGGACATCCTCCACACTGATACGATGGGACATCCTCCACACTGATACGATGGGACATCCTCCACAACTGATATCCTCCACACTGATACGATGGACATCCTTCACACTGATATGATGGGACATCCTCCACACTGATATGATGGGACATCCTCCACACTGATATGATGGGACATCCTCCACACTGATACGATGGGACATCCTCCACACTGATACGATGGGACATCCTTCACACTGATATGATGGGACATCCTCCACACTGATATGATGGGACATCCTCCACACTGATATGATGGGACATCCTCCACACTGATATGATGGAGGGACATCCTCCACACTGATATGATGGGACATCCTCCACACTGATACGATGGGACATCCTCCACACTGATACGATGGAGGGAAATCCTTCACACTGATATGATGGGACATCCTCCACACTGATACGATGGGACATCCTCCACACTGATATGATGGGACATCCTCCACACTGATATGATGGAGGGACATCCTCCACACTGATATGATGGGACATCCTCCACACTGATATGATGGGACATCCTCCACACTGATACGATGGGACATCCTCCACACTGATATGATGGGACATCCTCCACACTGATACGATGGGACATCCTCCACACTGATACGATGGAGGGACATCCTCCACACTGATATGATGGGACATCCTCCACACTGATATGATGGGACATCCTCCACACTGATACGATGGGACATCCTCCACACTGATACGATGGGACATCCTCCACACTGATATGATGGGACATCCTCCACACTGATACGATGGGACATCCTCCACACTGATACGATGGGACATCCTCCACACTGATATGATGGGACATCCTCCACACTGATTTGGTGGCGGGACAGGAAAGGAAACTCATAGTGGGAATCCATTGAAATCCATTGATTGGGTAGGACGTGTCGCACTCACATGGAATAAATGAATGCCCAAAGATCCAGGTGAAGGGTATCTGCATATCACATGGAGCGATCGTCTCACCCGATCCTCCTTGCTGCTCACCAGCGATACTTCACTACCGGTGGGGGATGTAAGGTGGATGCCTCATTCCGGAACACCCGGCCCCGACACGTGTTTCGTCACCTGACTTTATCAAAGGACATACATAGTGTCCTATAGGAGCCACCTATTGAGCAGCCAAGGGACTTGTGCAGACTGGTAATCTGTTCTGGTTGCTCCGGACGACGGCACGCAGGAGGACAGTAACAGCAGGCACGTCCCTGACAGTAGGGGGTCCATATTGAGCAGAGTCTTTTATAGAGGCCACCTGTGGAGCAACGGAAGACTTTTGGAACTTCAGGAGCTTTTCTGGTTGCTCCGGACAACGGCAATGGCGACAGTAATGCACATTTTCCTGGCATTAGCAGATGAATAATGAGCACGGTCTCTTGTAGGAGCCGCCTGTGGAGAAGCGGTGAGACTTTTGGATAACTCCCAGCATGGTTGCTATGGGCAACAACAATAGCGACAGTCCTTTAAATCACAGCAGCAATCCCACTCCCGGCAGTACAGCACACTCCACTTTTCCCGCCAAGCTCCTTGACGCTTCCACTGCTGCAGACACTTTCCATGACTCATTGCCAGGGGCAACGGCCATGCAGGTTACCATAGGGACATCCTGGAATTACGAGCCCTCACAGGTACCACTACCCCCTTAAGAGTTGCTGAAGTTTTGGGTCCCCCTATAATCCTGCACAGCCAGGCAACACGCATTTTCCATTCAGACTTGCATCCAGGAGACAGTAACCAGTCCATGAGCTTTGTTTTGGGGGGTTTTATTAGGGGATTGTAACTTGGATGGGGTGAGGGGTGTATAGGATGCCCAAGGAATGGCAATGGAGGACAACGTCCTGAACTCTGTACAATTCTCTACAGCAAAAACTCTCTTCTTGGAGAGCTAACCAGCGTCTCCTGGTGTGACCCCCCAGACCCCACATACTCCTTTATCCAGTTGGACTGGGTGAATCCCTGGCAGGGGATCCAGTACCTGTCACTTTAAAGGTTAGAAAATCCCAGACAGAAAGCTAATCCGGTTGTCCATCAGAGTGCTCCTTCCCCTTACTGGCCCAGGGGGTGCAGGTCTACTCACTCAGTCCTTCTCATATTAGCAGATGAGTCAGTGGTCCTGGCTCTGGGGGCCGATGAAGTCCCAAGGTTTCCTCCCTCCAAGTTTCCCTACCTAGAGGTGCTCTCCTTCCCATCTGGGCCTCCTCCAAGGTTCCTGCTCTCCAGCCTCACTCCTCCATCTTCCACCTGAACTCTCCCTGTTACTGAGCAGGCTCAAACACTCTTAGGCTGTCCTGGCCCCTTGCCAAGCCTCCTGTTGAGGATTGGCCAGGATCCCTTGAGAGTGCAGACCAGCCACCCCTTACCTCTGCCCACTGCTTCTAGAACTTTCTCCAAAGTTCTTGTGCAGGGGGAAGTCTCAGAGAGCTGGTCTGCAGAGCCTCTCAGCCCTGACCTGAATTTGACTCTCTGACTATTACTCTCTGGGCTGCTACTCAGCCTCTGTCTAACAATGTGAACTCCTGCCCCTCGTAGCTACCTAGGAGGGTGCTGCATAAGATTTTTATCATATGATAGACCCCATTAATAGGCATTGTGCAGTCTTTTAGAAGTCTCATCTCATGTGTGTTCTTCACAGGTAGCTGCCAGCTCCTCGAACAGAAATGATGACCTCGATTTTACAAAAATCCCCCAGCTTGATGATTTCGACCGTGAAATTATTATCCAACTTGAGAAAGAAGACACCGTCCAAAATGCTGCCGATTCCTTGTACAATAAGTTAACACACGGAAACCGTCCAAAAACTCTTCTAGAATGGGATGAGCAATCTGGAGGGTTCAAAGTAGTGAAACCCAAAGGAACCAACACTATTGAGATAACTGAGAACACTAAATTTACTGTGGTGGGACATGGAAGAGAAAGTGGAGGACAGCTGTCTGTGGGTTGGAAAACGGCCAAACAGCTGGCAGAAGTCCTCATTAAACTTCAGGGACCAGCATCTCCTCTACACTGGTCCTCAAAACAAGGCAGCATTGAGGAAATAAGTGTTGTTTCCTGTATGGTGGGAGCTGGGGATAAAGGGGAAGGCTTTGTAAAAGAAATCTTGATAGGGCTGAAAGACAAACAAATCCTTGTTGGTTCGGTTTCAGTTCGTACAGTTGAGGTCATTGTAGGAAAGGATGGAAGAAAAGTGACCATTGACCCAGATGATCCAGAGTTGGAGAGCAGATACAACCCAGCACACAAGCGCAAATTCTACCTCGACAAAGACAACAATCTGAGAGAAGTGAGCGATACAACAGGAAGAAGCCCGGAGTGGCAGAAGAATGTGAACCTTGATGTGGAGTATGACCCGCTTGCTCCAAGAAAATTTCCAAATGATCCTCTGTATTATACCGAGGAAAATAGGATATATCATATTCCAGATAAGAACATCGGCCAGTTTATCAAAGACACCATAACAGATCGTTTTACAAACACTGATACTCAATCTCTGAATACAGAACTTCTAACAGTGCATACGGTGTCTGCGATTGAAGAAAATTTTAGGGTTCAAACCATAAACAGCCTGGATGATTTGTTAAAAAATATAAAGGATCTCGTAGAAACGTCAACTTCCAGAAGAAGAGAACTGCTACTAGAAAATGGAGATGCGTTACGGATATATGGCATAGAAGTGGACAACAATATTATTCTCAAAGACAAATGGCTTGAACTAACAGAAAGACAAAAAAAAAACCAGAATATTCGGGAAATTTTTAACAGAATAGAAAGTGAAATGATTGGGCAGAAAAAGTATTTCCGTTTTAAAAGTTACATCTATAGTATAAATTTAAATGACTTTTATGTGAACCTGTATGGGACAACAAACCAAAATGACTTAGCAGAAGTCATAGAACATATTAACGATGGTCATGTCACCTATGAAGATATGAAAAAAATGTTACACACAGAAAGTTTTGTGAACATGGCGAAACAATATATCAGTGGCCAAGAGAGTGAAATTGGGAGGACTAACCTCTATGATGGAATGGCTGTTCTGGCCACCCATGTATCCGAGGCGGTCAGAAACCCGGATATGTTTATCACTAATCGCCAACTCTGGGATCTTCACCCAACATGGGACCAGTTTGTTAAGCACAACCCGATGCTAACAGGGAAGACTTGGTCAGGAAACCACGCTGCTATAGGACTAGACTATGAGACATTGGGTGAATATAAACGTGGGAAGAAAACAGTGAACATGGAAAAGCAAGTTAGAGAGCAAACTCTGTCTGTGATGAAAGAATGGACAACTACGAAAAATGGACAATACTCTAAGAGCAATCCCGATAATAACAGACGACCAATAGAAATGACATTAGCTGATGTGAAAACAAAAATGTGGGGTGAGATTCAAGAATTAGACAACATAAACGTTGAGAGACAACCAAGGCAACAGCCTTTATCAGAAGATACAAGAAAGGATCTTCTAACCATCGAAAAGCAAGGCAGAGAAGATTCTCTTGAGACAGAGTTCCGCTTGAAGATGATGGAAGACGGGAAACTATTCGTGGATAAACTAACCAACAAAATTCGAGAACAGACACCAGAGGACCTGTCCAGATACCAGAAAATTAAGTCGGTTGAGAGATATGAAGATGGTGTGAAGATAGTTTTGCAGAATAAAGAAAACCCTTCAGAAACCAAGGAGATTTTATTACCTGGCATGGAGGACACTTTCAAATCAGAAGATGTACTCAATTCATATTTTGGGGAAAGCCATTCGGTTTCCAGTAAAATCAACCATGGCTTGGGAATCTATGGGACTTTGATGGGTTTTCAAGCCGTAAACCAGATGTTTGCTGAGGGACGGAAATGGGAAGGAGGCGTCATGTTAGCGCAGGGTGTGCATGGAGTAACCGAACTGGTCGGTCTTAATGCAGCAGTCAATGATTTTGTTGGCAACGTTGCTCAAAAATCAATAGCCAAGATCTCTACAAGTCTAGAGGAATCTGCAGCCGCAGAGTTCACAAGTGGTATGTCTAAACTTAGTAGTGCTGCTAGGGAAGTCCCCGTCCTCTCAGCAGCTTTTACTGTCTTTAATATATATGAGGATCTGAAGGAAGACAGTCCAATAGGAATAGTGGATGCCATGCTTGATGAAACTATATTTATCTCAACCTTGGCTGGTCCGGAAATGCTTCCAGTAACCGTAGCTTTAACTATAATACGTCTCGCTATTGATCCGCTCTACAATGAGATTAGGCACGAGCTTAATGCTTTACCTCCAGATGCCAGTGGATGGGACAAATTTGTGGCTGTTATCAAAGGGGTTGGTCTAGCCATAAGAGACGTAGCCAACGGTTTTCTGGACGTACTGAAACAAGTAAATGTATTTGGATGGATTGCTAACGTTCACAGCTTAGAAGAGGAGAATAGGAAGAGCATGGACACTGTGCACAAGCTGCAAAATGCTGAAAACTACTTCAAGATCTTTGATGAAAAGGATGGGGGTGTATGCCACAAAAGGATAGACTTTACCCAAGGGGAAGAGTCAGCCTATGGTGGAAACCTAAGAGTTGAGCTCACCGACCACAATTCAGTGATTGTCACCCTGACGGATCCGGTTACTTCAAAAAGAACTGAAAAGGAGATCCCGTTTGAGAATGATTGTGAAACTGATGATCTAGTTTTGGGAATCGGGGAAGCTGTAAAAATTGAAATGCAACAGAAAACTGCAACCGCTTTTTGGCTCATTCCTCTAAAAAAAGAGGAGGTCATTTCCTCTATGACTCTAGATGACAAATCATTATATGGCACCTACATAGGCAATGCCAAACCCAACCGCTTCTTTGCTGTGCAACAAAATGTCATTGAAGGCCTTTCTTACACTCTTGATAAATATCACTACGAGCTTTATGGGAGAGATGGCAATGATATATTCTTTTTAGGGCCACAGATGAGCTTTGTCCATGGTGGGAATGGTCAAGACGTTTACTACATTCCCCTTGATGGAGGAAAAACTGAGATTTGTAATCAAGCAACCGACAAAATGACGGACTTTTTAGTTTTCAACATTACATTTCAGCTAATAAGTGCCAGAAAAATAGACAACGATCTCAAGCTTTTCTACAACAATCTTCATGAAGTATGGATTAAAAAATGGTTTCTTGGAGACGAATACCAACATATGAGCTTTAAGAGTTCAGATGGGATTTTATTTGATGTTGGACAAGTCCAGCTGAGTGGAAACGTTGATTTACAGGCCGTGACTTTGGATTTTTCAAGTCAAGATTCTTCCAGGAACATTGACCTGCAAAGCTCAGATTGGAAGACAGTAGTTACTGTCATCGGGACAGACTTTGGTGAAGTCATAAATGGGAACCAGCTGAATAACGTGATTCAGGGGCGAGGTGGTGTAAATACTATTGCTGGTCGAGAAGGAAAAGACATGTACATTATACAAGAAAAGGGGAGCTGTGATACCATTGATAATTATGCCAATGATGACCAGATGGACATAGTGGAGCTGCCTATAGAGCTTGCCAGTCTAAAAGTGACTTTAGTGCCCCCATATTCTCTGAAGATATGGGACTCCAATGGGAAGGGCTGTGTCATCATCAAGGATTGGAAGAGAGGATGGCAATGGCAGCACATCATATTCAAAACCAAAGATTTTGTAGTGTTTCAGGTTTCCAATACAACGGCAGAGCCAGAAATCATCCTACTGATGATAGACTATAGTGACTCCAAAGAAGGAGTAAATATGAACCTAAATTCCTTTCCAGGAAATGAGCATATAATGACTGTGATTGGCTCCTTATACTTTGATTTCATTCAAGGAAACAGTAGAGCAAACTTCATTCAGAAAGGACAAGGTGGAGGCCATTTAATTGGAGGAGAGGGCAGTGATACGTATATCATTGGGTGTGGCCCAGATCCCATCTACATTGATAATTATGCAGAGGATGGGCAGATGGATGTTCTTTATATTAAGGAGAAATACAGCAAACTGAGATTCCAAACCCCCCAACATTATGTACAAAGGTGTACCTTAAGAATTGCATCTTCTAGTCTTGAGATTAGTAGTGAAAATTGTAAAATTCTGTTAGAGAATTGGTTCGTATCAGAACGATCCAGACATTTACAGATGCGGACAGAGGATGGAGTAGTCTTCAGCATTCCCAGTGGAACCCAACCCGTTATATATGCCGTAGATAACTCCAGAGATACATTGCCTATGGACGTTCTAGTCACCAGTTCTGGCATATATGAAGGGGCGACCAAGATAATTGGGCCTCCTAGATACATTGCTATATCTGGGAATGATAAAGACAACTACATTGACCCAGGGACAAATGGAGCATCAATGAGTGGAGACAATGGCAGAGACACCTACCAACTAAGACAAAATTACAAAGGCATTTATGAGATCAACAATTACGCAACTGACCAGAGAGTGGATTATCTTGTTCTTGACGTCAACTTTAAAGACATCCAGTATATAATACAAGACACTACTGTTCCAGCCATTAAGCACATGGTGATAACTGCCCCGTCAGTTGCCAAATGGGAATGTCACCTTCTTCACTTTGGCATAAGTGAAAATTACAGACATTTGATAGTGCAGACCAATGATGTGTGGTTCACCTTTTCAGAGGAGAAATTTGAGATTCAGCCTTTATTTACAGACTACAGGCTTCTCAATGAAGAGTTGCATCTCAATCTCTCAGCAGGAATTCTTCATTCCTTGACAACGGTGTACGGATCTCTCCAGGAAAGAAACTTCATTGATGGCAATGCTTTGAATAACACAATTCTAGGGGGTAAAAATACAGATGTACTCTATGGTGAAGATGGGAGTGATGTCCTTCAAGGGTCGGGGGGGAAAGACTACCTTTCAGGTGGACCTGGAGATGACCAGATCCATGGTGGTGAAGGAGATGACCTCATCCTGGGTGAAGCAGGGAATGACCTTTTCTATCCAGGTCCAGGAGCTGATACAGTGTATGGAGGAACGGGATCAGATACCTTATTGTTCTTAGGGAACATCAGCAGTGAATCCGGTGTGTTTGTCAGTTTGCATCTTGGGTTGGGCTCAGGTGCAGACGCTGAAGGAGACCTCTACTTTGGCATGGAGAATATACTGGGCTCCAGCTATAATGACATTCTTATAGGAGACAATGACAACAATTACCTCTATGGTGCAGGAGGCAACGATCTTCTCCAACCAATGCGAGGATACGACGTTCTTCACGGAGGAGAAGGAAAAGATGTGTATAACCTCATAGGTGCCACCGGCACAAAAATGATAAATAACTTTGCCATGGATGGAAAAGACGACCTGATCTACATTGATAATTCTGACACTTTAGAAATCAGGCAGTTGAAATCCAATGATGACCACGAGTTATCCTTTTATTACGGCACAGAACCTGAGGCCAGGCTTAGAGTCGTATTCAAAAACTGGTACGTCTCAGAAAAAAACAGACATCTTCGTTTGTACAAGCACGGAGGTGGGGAAGTCGTTCTTCCCTGGGCATCTGGGTAAGATTCACAGCACAGGGTTTAGAACAGGATCATGATAATGTCCAATCACATTATGTAAGGAAGAAATCCAGAGAATGAATAAACTTGTAAGAATAATACAGAATAAAGCTCTTCCAATCATGACGCACATCTGTCACATTTTGTACGTTTTTGTGTAGCCCTTCTGCCTGCAGGGCTTCCATTCCAGTGGTCTCGCTTTATTTAAGGCCTCGTGCACACTTGAGCTCCTAAATGCCTGTTTTACAGATGATTGACCTTTTTTATGACTTTAAATGCCCCTCCACATTATCCTATGTCTCCATGTGTGAGGTAGGTGGGTGGTGCTTCCTCCATGCTTCTCTTCCTCGTTGTACACCAAGAATAGGAGGCCTACCCCAGGGTGGGTTCCTCTGAGTTATGCTGGGCACCTGTTCTGGGGTCACTCTCCTGCACATGGGGTACTTTTACTTGAGCTGTATCCATCAATGCATGGGGCGAGGTGAAGTCTGCTTTCACCTGAGCCTTAAGGTGGACCTCTAACATTAGAGAAGGCCATACACCATGTACACTGGAACAGTAAACTGAACCCTCTCTCTCCCCGTGTCAATGTACGTTTTCACTGGCACTCTTGCATTTAGGAGGGACAAGTTGAGCCTATGCCCACTCCACCTGCCCAACATATCTCCTCTACCTTACTCCTGGTAACAGAATGGAGTCACACCAAGCACCTAGCACTGACTCCATGTGGGCTCTACAATAGCTCTTCCTCTTTGGTACCTAGTGCACAGGCCGGGGACCTCTGCAGTGCTGATCTGCCCCTGTTGCTATGGGAGACAGACTGCCAGGGGAGGTAATTCCGGCAACAACACCCTTGCTGTAAGAGGATGTTCCACCTGTCACAGGAACATGCTTCAGGACAGGCAGCTTGCTAGACCTCCGTTACCCTTGGTAACCACTTGTTGTTGTTTGCACCAGGTTGACTTTAGTAGTGCCATCTTCATACCCCAATGTGCCTCACTGGCCCCAGCTGTAGACTATGTGTGCTGGTTGCTGTCATACACCTCTTTAGAAGAAGAATCTCTGCATATAGTTCCAGAAAGTACAACAAGTCTTTCCCCTCTCTACCCTGACTATAGCTGCGTCTGCCCCAGCATTCCTGCTGAGAATCCATACATGGCAAGTTCATAGTGGTGGTCTCAAAAAAATTGGTGGCCTAAGGGTGGACTGCAGGTCCCAGTAATCCCCCTACATGTGGAAAGCTCCTAGCCACAGGTCCCCCTCAGGGCAGGACAGGTCAAGACAACCAACAGCCAGCGGGAACTTGGAGAGGGGCCCCTAGAACTCTCTCTGAGTCTGACCCGTGTCCCTTTTATAACAACACAGGACCGCTGGGTCGAGCCGAGAAAGCCCACAAAGAAAATCCCGGGAACTGTGGCATAAGGCATTAACCCCATCCCTCCCAGTCGGGGAAGAAACTCACTAAGTTCTAGCAGGCAGTCTGCCTACACAGGTCCATAGGTGTTTAGAGGCAGAAAAAAACATCACTTGTGCATTCAGGAGGGGGGCGTTTTGACTGAAAACATGCTTGACCCACCTAAACACGTATAAACACACCTAAGTGCTAGGCATGTTTTTTATTTCAATGTCCCAAATAAATTAATATTCTGGCCAAATGAAAGCCCAAGCACTTGACGCACGTCTTTGAAGCTTCTTTTCTCCTGTCAGGAGCCCCAGTGTGCATGAGGCCTTTAGAACATACAAGGTGTCCAGAGGCTGCAATCAGTATTGGGACCACAAGCTGGACACATGGCTGACATCTGCCTGAATGATTGCAGT
Source organism: Staurois parvus (assembly GCF_062004578.1). Classification (NCBI taxonomy): domain Eukaryota; kingdom Metazoa; phylum Chordata; class Amphibia; order Anura; family Ranidae; genus Staurois; species Staurois parvus. Next base: position 10,907 of record NW_028321030.1, read on the forward strand.
CTAGACTCCACACTACCTACCCAATGTCTAAATCAGCCTTTCTCAACCTTTTCAACACAGAGGAACCCTTGATGTAACTTTCCGGTCTCAGGGAACCTCTACTAAAAATGGCTTTATCTACAATTCATGATACATTCGTGTGATGGTCAGTAGGATGAATGCGCCTTACACTTCTGGTCATTGGGAAGAATTATCCCCTTACAGATTACTAAAAAGATTAATGGTGTCAGTGGGAACTTACCTGAGAGGCAAAAATTGCTCATTGCTCAAGGAACCAACCTCTGGAGGAACCCAAGGGTTCCACGGAACCCTGGGTGAGAAACCCTGGTCTAAATTATGGGACAGAATTAAAGGGTAAGTGCCCCCCCCTCCCAGCACCTTCAGTATATCTCATACTTACAATACTGCTGTACGGAGATATTTATTGGACCACCAAACCTTTCATTCTCTGCCTATACATACCTATTATGGCCTCCATTCACTTTTACGGGAGGCCAGGCCATAACCAGAAAACCTCATAAATTCCAGCTAAAATCTGGTCAGTCTCAGGCAAGGCCGGACAGTAGAGTGGAGGTGTCAGTAAGTATAATATAAGGTGGTTGGGGGAGACATTCTGGGGGGAAGCAGAGGAGCAGAGTTGTCACCCTGGAGCAGAAAGTGTTCAAAGTGAAGGACAAGTTTCTGGTGTGGAGAGAAGTTGCCACCATCTGTATAATCCTTATTAGTCTGCAAAAAAAAACTTCTGTTGGGACTTTGAAGGCAACAAAATAGTATAAAATATCTTCGCTTTATTATGAAGATATATAAAACTGACTAGAGGGAACAATAAAACCATGGTGGGTACAAACTCCCAGTCCATATAGACATACATATCCGTGGTCACCCATTCCAGACCAGGTCAGACGTATGTCATGTCACCACTGTCTTTGTAATAATAAAAGTCCAATCACTGGGTGATCCAACGCGTTTCAAATCTTTTTTATATTCTTCCTCAGGGGTCAGGGAGTACCACAAATATTATACATGTATGACTGTTACAGCCATGAGGTACATGGATACCAGGAGTCCTCTCCTTACATCACAAGGGAAAGTGTTTCTCCAGCCGGCCACATCTTCAGCACACAAAGACCCAACATCTCAATGGCACAGACCAGGCCTCACAGAGGGCACTAAGGGAATGCATTGTATGATCGACATCCATGGAGACATTATAGGAGAGACATCCATGGAGACATTATAGGAGAGACATCCATGGAGACATTATACCAGAGACATCCATGGAGACATTATATCAGAGACATCCATGGAGACATTATACCAGAGACATCCATGGAGACAATATACCAGAGACATCCATGGAGACATTATAGGAGAGACATCCATGGAGACATTATAGGAGAGACATCCATGGAGACATTATAGGAGACATCCATGGAGACATTATAGGAGAGACATCCATGGAGACATTATAGGAGACATCCATGGTAACATTATATCAGAGACTTCCATGGAGACATTATATCAGAGACATCCATGGAGACATTATAGGAGAGACATCCATGGAGACATTATAGGAGACATCCATGGTAACATTATATCAGAGACTTCCATGGAGACATTATATCAGAGACATCCATGGAGACATTATAGGAGACATCCATGGTGACATTATAGGAGACATCCATGGTGACATTATATCAGAGACTTCCATGGAGACATTATATCAGAGACATCCATGGTGACATTATAGGAGAGACATCCATGGAAACACTATAGGAGAGACTTCCATGGAGACATTATATCAGAGACATCCATGGAGACATTATTGGAGAAACATTCATGAAGACATTATATGAGAGACATCCATGGATCATCAGGGAAGTCTCATTGATGGAGGTGGGGAGGGAAGGCTGGTCTGAGTAGTTCAATTCAATGGAAGAGCTACTGGAGCTTAAATTTGTAGAAAAGTTCATGCTTGTTCTGATAAAAAGATATCAGGACACGCAGAACATCACAGTTTGATGTGTAGGGGGGCTGTGTAGCCGCAGGCCGGTTCAGGGTGCCTATGCTGACCCGTGTCCACAGCCAACAATTCCTACAATGGGATTGTGAGCCTCAAACCTGGACCACAGAGCAATGGAAGAAGGTAGCCTGGACTGATGGATCCAAGAATGGTCTGATGGATCCAAGAATGGTCTGAGGAACACAACAACGAGTTCAAGGTGTTGATTTCACCTCCAAATTCTCCAGATCTCAATCCAATCGAGCATCTGTATGAAGTGCTGGAAAAACAAGTCTGATCCATGGAGGCCCCGCCTCCCAACTTACAGGACTCAAAGGATCTGCTGCTGGTGGCTTGGTCCCAGATACCACACTGCGTACCTTCAAAGGTCTAGTGAAGTTCATGCCTGGACAGGTTAGGTTGGGTGGTCGGGAGATTCTGGCTGATTGGATTATGACACACGTGTGTTGAATGGGAAAGAAGACTTCAATGCACAGTAACGAGCCTATAGAGATGCTCCATAATTGCCCCCTGAGGTTTCTATTTCAGTACAGTTGTCCTTGCAGCCACTGCGTCCCCATCGACTTATAGAACAAACAGCCAATCACGGTGTACGGGCCTCAATGGCCAAGTGAATGAAGCCTGAACATGTGAACACGGATCCTGAGATTTCACAGGAGGACTAGATGAAGATCTCACCACAGTGAGGAAATGGTGGAAAAACTCCATAGACAGAACAATTGTTCCCGAGGAATCCCGTCCATAGAATATATCTGATGTATGTGGGCTCTCAGGGCTGGACCATAATAACCAGAACAAGGTAGATAGGTCATCCAGTGCAGGCCTTCTCCAGCATCAGCCAACAGCTACAAACAGCACCATACCATCCAATCACTGTGCACTTCTCATCCCCAGTCCTGGTGGCGGCCTTCACAAGGCAGATGTGATTGGCTGGCTGCACTGAGCACCGGCTGCTGTCAGGAATTGGGACAAAGAGATACACATAAATATGGTTTCTAATATCAACTTACCAGATGACCCTCAATTCACCCCTCACCGACCCTCAATCCACCCTTCAATGACCCTCAATCCACCCTTCAATGACCCTCAATCCACCCTTCAATGACCCTCAATCCACCCTCCAATGACCCTCAATCCACCCCTCAATGACCCTCAATCCACCCTTCAATGACCCTCAATCCACCCTTCAATGACCCTCAATCCACCCTTCAATGACCCTCAATCCACCCCTCAATGACCCTCAATCCACCCTTCAATGACCCTCAATCCACCCTTCAATGACCCTCAATCCACCCCTCAATGACCCTCAATCCACCCCTCAATGACCCTCAATCCACCCTTCAATGACCCTCAATCCACCCTTCAATGACCCTCAATCCACCCTTCAATGACCCTCAATCCACTCTTCAGTGACCCTCAATCCACCCCTCACTGACCCTCAATCCACCCCTCATTGACCCTCGATCCACTCCTCACTGACCCGCAATCCACTCTTCAATGACCCTCAATCCACACCTCACTGACCCTCAATCCACCCCTCACCGACCCTCAATCTTCTCCTCACCGACCCTCATTCCACCCCTCACCGACCCTCGATCCACTCCTCACTTACCCTTAATCCACCCCTCAATAACCCTCAATCCATCCCTCACCGACCCTCAATCCACCCCTCACTGACCCTCAATCCACCCCTCACTGACCCTCAATTCACCCCTCACTGACCCTCAGTCCACCCCTCACTGACCCTCAGTCCACCCCTCAACGACCCTCGATCTATTCCTAACTGACCTCAATCTACTCCTAACTGACCTCAATCTACTCCTAACTGACCCTCAATCTACTCCTAACTGACCCTCAATCCACTCCTCACTGACCCTCAATCCACTCCTCACCGACCCTCAATCTATTCCTAACTGACCCTCAATTCACCCCTCGCCGACCCTCAATCCACCCCTCGCCGACCCTCAATCCACCCCTCGCCAACCCTCAATCCACCCCTCGCCGACCCTCAATTCACCCCTCACCGACCCTCAATCCACCCCTCGCCGACCCTCAATTCACCCCTCGCTGACCCTCAATCCACTCCTCGCTGACGCTCAATCCACCCCTCGCTGACCCTCAACTCACCCCTCGCTGACCCTCAACCCACTCCTCGCTGACCCTCAATCCACTCCTCGCTGACCATCAATCCTCTCCTCACTGCTGTCAAGCTGCCTGCATGCTCCTTGGTCCTGTGAGACCACCCAGGAGCCTTCTCACACTCTTCATTGGAACGGACGTGACTTGATTTACCAATCAGAGAGCAGACACTGTATCCTTCCACCTAGGACTGCCCTACTAACGCGTTTCACCCATACAGGGCTTAATCCTAGAGATCAGCGCGGTGCGCTCTGTGTGGGAGCCAGAGGTGTGCGGCCCATTGGTTCATACCAGAGGACCCTCTCATACACATCTTAGATGTATCTACAGAAAAACGACCCATTCTGTGACCAGAGCTCTCTGTACTGCAAGAGAACTCCAAGAGGGGCTTCATGGTTGGTCACAAGTCCCTACCCCCGCTCCTGTCCTGCTAGAACACGGCCCCCCGGCTGTGGCCGAACCCTCGCCATGCCAGAGGCCTCCACACAACATTCCCAGCCATGGACCTTTGTATCCTAGGAAGGAATGTCCACACATAAAAGAAGTCATAAAATATGTAGTGCAGCGCTAAACACAATCATAGAATTCATCAAATCGAAAAATATCCTAAACATATATCTGGTCAAAATCTAGGAATAACCATATTAATGTAATGTGAGATATCAATATGCAACCAGCACCCACCAAAGCTGTGATAAGAAGTACTATGAAAAATCCAACAGGAGATGGGGATGGTGGAGACACAACAAGATTGGAAGAAGGTGACTTGATTAATCCCAGTGACACGTAATCTGGTGCCGTGCAGAAAAAACGGATAAATTGCACACTCACCTGAGGCGCAATATAAATGTATCAGAGGTCCCCTCAATCCTGGATAGGATGTAGCCTGGAATGGATACCTCTTCAGTGGATAATGATGATGGTACTTCTAGAGGTCCCCTTTATGGCTTGCCTGCGAGCGGGGTTCTGATAAATACAGCTCTCCTCTGAGTCCTGGGATGGTCACCTGGGGGTCCCATCTTTGGCGTTAGTGAGAGGGATTGTGCCCCATCGATGGTGTCATTGGGCTCCATTCTTGGTATCATTGCGATGAACTGTACCCCATTGTTGGTGTCATTGGTTGGAATTGTTTCCCATCGTTGGTATCACTGGGAGGAATTTGTTGGTGTCAGTGAAATAAATAGTGCCCCAAGGGCCAGATAAAAGCAAGCAAAGGGCCGCACCCGGCCCCCGGGCCGCAGTTTGGAGACTACTGTTTTAGAACATGGTCAGCAGCTTTGTTGGGCCGATAGCAGAAGATGTTTTGGACTTTGGTGTCCCTGCATTCTTTTTATTCCAATCTTTCTCTTTATATAACCCAACATAAAATCAGACTAAACTCTGATAAATGAAGACTTTGCACGTCTGGCGCACTGACGCTCCTGGAACGGACTTTGTTGACTTGAACTGAAATTCAGATGAAAGATTTACAGATGAGGGGAGGACTAACGAGACACCGGGGGCCATCTTGCCTTGGCCAGCACTCATATGGCAAATGTGTTTTTTATTCAACCTTGGCTCCCGTCTGTGGATTTTACACCGCACTCATTGTGAAGGAGCCGCTGGATAGGATGGGTCCTCTGTTCTCTGCCACCACCTTCCAGAGTCCCGAAAAGTGAGCGACTCAGCGAAAATTCCTGGACACTCAGCATTGGGACTATCTTGAGCGAGGCACCAAACAGTTGATGAACTTCACAATCCAGCACACTGTACAGGTAACAAAGGAGAGGGGGTCAAGCACAAACAAAATGGCACCATACCCCAGAATCGGCATAAACAGCAGCAGTGCCACCAAGAACACAAAGGGGGCAGCAAACAGATGTAACGATTCGGCCCGAGGAATGCTGGGTACACACTGCCCAATGGGCTGAACACAAAACCCGAAGAGCTGGTGAGGAGCTCACCATGCTAACTATCTGATGGTAGTACAGCGATCTCCCGGCTGAGCTTTTGTGTGCCGACAGGTGGACCCCCCATCACCGATCGGAAGTCAGCCGAATGCTTGTTGTCGGCATCAGCAAGCCACTCGGCCTCCTTCTGCTCGGCCGGCTTCTGTCCGACAGGCTGGTGTGCACGCGGGCAGAGTGTCCAGCGGTTTCTATTGAGCCAATATTCGGCCCGGGTGTACAGGCCGAGGCTGCTTGGGTGATCACAGTCAGCATTGGACAGAGTAAACCGTGTGAGGGATGAGACGAAGGGACCTGTTAGGGTGCATGGAAGGGGCAATCTTTGGCAGCTACGGTTCAGCAGAAGAAGACTTGGCTTGCAGCGTGAACATTAACCTTCCAGCATGTTCTCTGTTAGCAGGCCAGGCTGGAGAACCTCCGCACTGCTTTCTATCTCAGCTGTGAGGCCCAACTCTGCACAACCACAGGACCTCCGGACATCTTATGTGATTTAAGGGGGACTCACACAGTGCTGGAACTCCTGAAGCCTCAGAATAGAAACATTCCAGCATCATGTGGGTGTTTACCAGCATGGAACACGGGGCGGTTGTCTGATCATTCCAGTGTTCATCAGCCTGGAACAAGAGGCAATCATGTATTTGTAGCACTACCCCTGAGGGAGCCGCTTGGTAATTTGGGTTCTCTGTTGTGCACTTCAACTCCATGAACAACCTCAGCCCCTCTGACACAGCTAGGCAAATGAAAACTATAAAGGCACAGTATTTAGTCCTACCTTTTCAGCTGGCTAGTGTTGGGGCCCGGTTGTACTGTTGGCGCACATGAGAATAGTCCCAGGCAAGCCTGCAGGCAGCAGTAAGGCTACTAATTGGTTGTACGGTCAGGTTTAGTCTCTCTAGCAGCTGATAGTAAATCCTGACAGCAGCAGCACACCAGGCCCAGTAATATTGCAGCTCACCATCCAGTCATGCACAGAGATTAGTCCTCTCTCTGCTCTGCACCCGGGTGACCCTGGCTGTCTGCACTCTGATGTCAGCACTCTGATGTCAGCACTCTGATGTCAGCACTCTGCTCAGGCTGCCAACATGCAGCAGTCACGGCGCACACTGGACAGTAATGTGCACTTGCCGGTCTGCCTCATGCCAAGAGGAAGCTGTATCCTGTACAGCCTGAGAACAGGCAGCTCTTTTCTCTCCTCTGGGAAATGCAGTTCAAAAGCTGCGGATTACAGCAGCATCTCTCTCCTCTGGACTACAGTTCCCACAGTGCAGTGCTGACTCTACTGAACTACTACTCTGAGTCTACTGAACTCTTCCTGCTCAGCAGCGCCCTCCTCTGGCTGATTTAGCTGTTGTTCAGTGAGGGAGCAGCTGCAGCCAGTGTTCCTCTCACTCTCCATTCTTAGCCTAGCATCTGGCTACACACCCCCCCTGCCGGTAAAGCTTTGGTCCCCAAAGGAGGGACAGAGGTCATTGTCATATAGGGGGTTCATTTACTAAAACTGGAGAGTGCAAATCAGGTGCAGCTGTGCATGGCAGCCAATCGGCTTCCAGGTTTTATTGTCAAAGCTTCAGTGAACAAGCTGAAGTGAGAAGCCGATTGGCTGCCATGCACAGCTGCACCAGATTTTGCACTCTCCAGTTTTAGTAAATCAACCCCATAGTGTCCATAGCCGGTATAGAAGGGAATATTAAACCTGGCGATGGGTCACACAGGCAGAGTAAATGTCTAATAGCCTGCTTCTGTCTGTCAGCAGCACACCCGGACATCCACCCTCCGGGGCCTTTAGCATTAAGCCATGGGGAGGGTCCTCCATCTGCTCCATTTTTAGGTCTTTCTTAGGTAGGCCTTTGTAGCTTACATGGGAAAGGTCACAGTAGTATTTGGGGACAGCTACAAATGAGACTCCAATGGCTTCTGCCCCCGTCACTCCTCTGGCCCGATATTCTACTTCTGGAAACAATGCTTGTCTCCTTATGGTGTCAGAGGAACTCCCTGAGTCAAGGGGTCTCCTCGACAGGGCATTGGTGTCTCTTCTCCCGACCCCTTGATGGTACTTTAGTCTGAAGTGGAACTCCAATAGGGTGGCCAACAACCTCTGCCCAGTGGCATCCAGCTTGGCTGTGGTAAGTATGCATGAGAGTGGGTTACTGTCACTTTTGACCATGAAGTCAAGTAATCCTTCAGTTTATCTACCTTGGCCCAGTCCAGAGCAAAGAATTTCAGCTTGTAGGGGGGAAGGTTCTTCTCAGCAGGCACAAGGCATCTGCTTCAGCCAATCTCGACTCGCATTGACATGTGGTTTGCAAGGTTTGGTTGGACAGGCATAGGCCAGAATATGGGCATTCATTAAGCTCCGCTATAGCTGACGGAAGACTTGCTCATATGATCAGTCCACTGGCCTTGGGTTGACTCCCGAGTCTTCCTGGATCCTCCAGTTTACTTGACTGCTTTCTGTGAATCTGGGTCGTTGTCCTCACCTTCACTCTTCAACAACTCAATGAGGGGACCAGCTATCTTAGCAACTTAGCAATCCCTCAGCAAATCTAATATAGCATGACTAGAACCCCAGGAATGACCTAAGCTCTGTCACTTTGGTAGATCTTGGCAAAGTGACAGCTTCCAGTTTTTTGGAGTCAATGGCCACTCCCTCAGCCGAGGCAAAATATCTGAGGTGACAGAAGTCTGGTAGAACTGACACTTCTCTAGGGACAACTTCAACCCCTCATCTTAAATTCTCTTCAGGACCTTCTCCAGGCGCTCTTCGTGCTCTTCAAGGGTTCTTCCAAAGACAATGATATCGTCTAGATACACCAGCACTCTTATCAGGTTCACGTCCCCTACTATTCTCACCAGACTTTAGGGCATTCTGTCAAATTTGAAGAATGAGAAGGCCACCTTCTCTCTGTATTCTGGATGCATGGGGATTTGGTAGTACCCACTCTTTAGGTCTACTACACTGAACCACTTTGCCCGACATTGTAGGGCATCCTCTATCCAAGTTGTTGTCTACTGGTCATGGATGGTTCTCCTACTGAGTGCGCAGTAGTCAGTACATCCTCAGGGAACAACTCTTCTTCCTTACCACAACTATGGGGGAGGAATAAGGGCTCCGTGTGTCAGGGATCGCTCCCTCGCCAACGCACATCTATGCGCCGGATCCCTGTCAGCCATGGCGGTGCAAGTGCGCAGGAGCGTGTGGTTACGCGCATGCGCACTAGCATGCATGTCACTGCAAGGCGGGCTATTTAAATCACCAACACAGTTTATCCTATGATTCTGGTGCACAACGTCCTGTACTTCATAACCGGATTCTGTTGCCTGTGTCTGATCTGACCTAAGAAAGAACTCCGCCTGCACCGACCCGGCTTATCCCTGACTCTCCGCTTGCCTGCTCCCTTGTACCTGATCTGCCCGATTGATCCTGACCCGGCTTGTCTGACACTGCTGCACCTACGTTCCTGCATCCGCACCTGGCCTGCATCCTGGTTACCACCATACCTACCTGCTGCTGCACCCACGTTCCTGCATCCGCACCTGGCCTGCATCCTGGTTACCACCATACCTACCTGCTGCTGCACCTACGTTCCTGCATCCGCACCTGGCCTGCATCCTGGTTACCACCATACCTACCTGCTGCTGCACCCACGTTCCTGCATCCGCACCTGGCCTGCATCCTGGTGTGATGGATTTGGTAAAATGCCTATTCTGTTTTCTGTTTAAAATATACATTTTATACATATTTACTTTTATACTTTTTTATATTTCTAAATATATGTGTTGTGAGTATATATATATATATTTTGTCTGCTGGGCTTTGCAGTCCTCCTTAACTTGTTTTGCTCAGAGCGATGCTCTCAACCCCTCCCTTCGCACTGAGAGGACCTTTTACTTAGACTTGGGAATGTGAGGGGGGGGGGGGGGGGGGTGAAGAGATAACGGGATGAGAAGCATCAAGTTTCTACATTTCTCCTATATTTCAGCCAAGCAAAATGTGCCTTTTAGAATGTGACTGTATATACATAATAGTGACATGTACTCTATTGTTGTCTATGTATAAAAGGTTAAGCACCGCCCTGCAATAAACAGAGATGAGATGATGTGAAGGTGGTTGTACTGGACAGTTGTCCGTGTAATTATTTTCCGGCACGCAATCCATATCTCAAAATTAGGAACAGCAGCAGAAATCCTACCCTGAGCCCGATTGTGGTTCTCCCAACCTTTTTAGCTGGCTGCCCAACGAGGGGCCCCAGGTTCTGATCGATGGAATTCCGCACGTGAGACTGAGCGGCTGGCTGGGACAGACCAAAAGGGATTTGCGCACCCCTGAGAGTACGGTAGGTACTTTTTATACTTACCACTGTGCGATTTGATTCTGTCCAGTCTTGGCGCCAGTTTTGTCGGCTTCCAGAGGTCATCAAGAGCGGCAGGTAATTTTTATTTCTCGCCTGGGGCTGTTTAACGAACCTGCCACTGGATCTCTGCTGACTGTGTATTTGTTCAATGTCTGTCGTCCTGTGCGACTGTGATAACTCAGTAGACTGAAAGATAAGTTGCAATGAGTGTCCTGACCAGGTGAGCTGTGGGCCCCTGGAAGACGGAACCTTGCAATATGTTGCAATGAGTGTCCTGACCAGGTGAGCTGTGGGCCCCTGGAAGACGGAACCTTGCAATATGTTGCAATGAGTGTCCTGACCAGGTGAGCTGTGGGCCCCTGGAAGACGGAACCTTGCAATATGTTGCAATGAGTGTCCTGACCAGGTGAGCTGTGGGCCCCTGGAAGACGGAACCTTGCAATATGTTGCAATGAGTGTCCTGACCAGGTGAGCTGTTGGCCCCTGGAAGACGGAACCTTGCAATATGTTGCAATGAGTGTCCTGACCAGGTGAGCTGTGGGCCCCTGGAAGACGGAACCTTGCAATATGTTGCAATGAGTGTCCTGACCAGGTGAGCTGTGGGCCCCTGGAAGACGGAACCTTGCAATATGTTGCAATGAGTGTCCTGACCAGGTGAGCTGTTGGCCCCTGGAAGACGGAACCTTGCAATATGTTGCAATGAGTGTCCTGACCAGGTGAGCTGTGGGCCCCTGGAAGACGGAACCTTGCAATATGTTGCAATGAGTGTCCTGACCAGGTGAGCTGTGGGCCCCTGGAAGACGGAACCTTGCAATATGTTGCAATGAGTGTCCTGACCAGGTGAGCTGTGGGCCCCTGGAAGACGGAACCTTGCAATATGTTGCAATGAGTGTCCTGACCAGGTGAGCTGTGGGCCCCTGGAAGACGGAACCTTGCAATATGTTGCAATGAGTGTCCTGACCAGGTGAGCTGTGGGCCCCTGGAAGACGGAACCTTGCAATATGTTGCAATGAGTGTCCTGACCAGGTGAGCTGTGGGCCCCTGGAAGACGGAACCTTGCAATATGTTGCAATGAGTGTCCTGACCAGGTGAGCTGTGGGCCCCTGGAAGACGGAACCTTGCAATATGTTGCAATGAGTGTCCTGACCAGGTGAGCTGTGGGCCCCTGGAAGACGGAACCTTGCAATATGTTGCAATGAGTGTCCTGACCAGGTGAGCTGTGGGCCCCTGGAAGACGGAACCTTGCAATATGTTGCAATGAGTGTCCTGACCAGGTGAGCTGTGGGCCCCTGGAAGACGGAACCTTGCAATATGTTGCAATGAGTGTCCTGACCAGGTGAGCTGTGGGCCCCTGGAAGACGGAACCTTGCAATATGTTGCAATGAGTGTCCTGACCAGGTGAGCTGTGGGCCCCTGGAAGACGGAACCTTGCAATATGTTGCAATGAGTGTCCTGACCAGGTGAGCTGTGGGCCCCTGGAAGACGGAACCTTGCAATATGTTGCAATGAGATTTCTGACCAGGTGAGCTGTTGGCCCCTGGAAGACGGAACCTTGCAATATGTTGCAATGAGTGTCCTGACCAGGTGAGCTGTGGGCCCCTGGAAGACGGAACCTTGCAATATGTTGCAATGAGTGTCCTGACCAGGTGAGCTGTTGGCCCCTGGAAGACGGAACCTTGCAATATGTTGCAATGAGTGTCCTGACCAGGTGAGCTGTGGGCCCCTGGAAGACGGAACCTTGCAATATGTTGCAATGAGTGTCCTGACCAGGTGAGCTGTGGGCCCCTGGAAGACGGAACCTTGCAATATGTTGCAATGAGTGTCCTGACCAGGTGAGCTGTGGGCCCCTGGAAGACGGAACCTTGCAATATGTTGCAATGAGTGTCCTGACCAGGTGAGCTGTGGGCCCCTGGAAGACGGAACCTTGCAATATGTTGCAATGAGTGTCCTGACCAGGTGAGCTGTTGGCCCCTGGAAGACGGAACCTTGCAATATGTTGCAATGAGTGTCCTGACCAGGTGAGCTGTGGGCCCCTGGAAGACGGAACCTTGCAATATGTTGCAATGAGATTTCTGACCAGGTGAGCTGTTGGCCCCTGGAAGACGGAACCTTGCAATATGTTGCAATGAGTGTCCTGACCAGGTGAGCTGTGGGCCCCTGGAAGACGGAACCTTGCAATATGTTGCAATGAGTGTCCTGACCAGGTGAGCTGTTGGCCCCTGGAAGACGGAACCTTGCAATATGTTGCAATGAGTGTCCTGACCAGGTGAGCTGTGGGCCCCTGGAAGACGGAACCTTGCAATATGTTGCAATGAGTGTCCTGACCAGGTGAGCTGTGGGCCCCTGGAAGACGGAACCTTGCAATATGTTGCAATGAGATTTCTGACCAGGTGAGCTGTTGGCCCCTGGAAGACGGAACCTTGCAATATGTTGCAATGAGTGTCCTGACCAGGTGAGCTGTGGGCCCCTGGAAGACGGAACCTTGCAATATGTTGCAATGAGTGTCCTGACCAGGTGAGCTGTGGGCCCCTGGAAGACGGAACCTTGCAATATGTTGCAATGAGTGTCCTGACCAGGTGAGCTGTGGGCCCCTGGAAGACGGAACCTTGCAATATGTTGCAATGAGTGTCCTGACCAGGTGAGCTGTGGGCCCCTGGAAGACGGAACCTTGCAATATGTTGCAATGAGTGTCCTGACCAGGTGAGCTGTTGGCCCCTGGAAGACGGAACCTTGCAATATGTTGCAATGAGTGTCCTGACCAGGTGAGCTGTGGGCCCCTGGAAGACGGAACCTTGCAATATGTTGCAATGAGTGTCTTGACCAGGTGAGCTGTGGGCCCCTGGAAGGCGGAACCTTGCAATATGTTGCAATGAGTGTCCTGACCAGGTGAGCTGTTGGCCCCTGGAAGACGGAACCTTGCAATATGTTGCAATGAGTGTCCTGACCAGGTGAGCTGTGGGCCCCTGGAAGACGGAACCTTGCAATATGTTGCAATGAGTGTCCTGACCAGGTGAGCTGTGGGCCCCTGGAAGACGGAACCTTGCAATATGTTGCAATGAGTGTCCTGACCAGGTGAGCTGTTGGCCCCTGGAAGACGGAACCTTGCAATATGTTGCAATGAGTGTCCTGACCAGGTGAGCTGTGGGCCCCTGGAAGACGGAACCTTGCAATATGTTGCAATGAGTGTCCTGACCAGGTGAGCTGTGGGCCCCTGGAAGACGGAACCTTGCAATATGTTGCAATGAGTGTCCTGACCAGGTGAGCTGTGGGCCCCTGGAAGACGGAACCTTGCAATATGTTGCAATGAGTGTCCTGACCAGGTGAGCTGTTGGCCCCTGGAAGACGGAACCTTGCAATATGTTGCAATGAGTGTCCTGACCAGGTGAGCTGTGGGCCCCTGGAAGACGGAACCTTGCAATATGTTGCAATGAGTGTCTTGACCAGGTGAGCTGTGGGCCCCTGGAAGGCGGAACCTTGCAATATGTTGCAATGAGTGTCCTGACCAGGTGAGCTGTTGGCCCCTGGAAGACGGAACCTTGCAATATGTTGCAATGAGTGTCCTGACCAGGTGAGCTGTGGGCCCCTGGAAGACGGAACCTTGCAATATGTTGCAATGAGTGTCCTGACCAGGTGAGCTGTGGGCCCCTGGAAGACGGAACCTTGCAATATGTTGCAATGAGTGTCCTGACCAGGTGAGCTGTTGGCCCCTGGAAGACGGAACCTTGCAATATGTTGCAATGAGTGTCCTGACCAGGTGAGCTGTGGGCCCCTGGAAGACGGAACCTTGCAATATGTTGCAATGAGTGTCCTGACCAGGTGAGCTGTTGGCCCCTGGAAGACGGAACCTTGCAATATGTTGCAATGAGTGTCCTGACCAGGTGAGCTGTGGGCCCCTGGAAGACGGAACCTTGCAATATGTTGCAATGAGATTTCTGACCAGGTGAGCTGTTGGCCCCTGGAAGACGGAACCTTGCAATATGTTGCAATGAGTGTCCTGACCAGGTGAGCTGTGGGCCCCTGGAAGACGGAACCTTGCAATATGTTGCAATGAGTGTCCTGACCAGGTGAGCTGTGGGCCCCTGGAAGACGGAACCTTGCAATATGTTGCAATGAGTGTCCTGACCAGGTGAGCTGTGGGCCCCTGGAAGACGGAACCTTGCAATATGTTGCAATGAGTGTCCTGACCAGGTGAGCTGTGGGCCCCTGGAAGACGGAACCTTGCAATATGTTGCAATGAGTGTCCTGACCAGGTGAGCTGTTGGCCCCTGGAAGACGGAACCTTGCAATATGTTGCAATGAGTGTCCTGACCAGGTGAGCTGTGGGCCCCTGGAAGACGGAACCTTGCAATATGTTGCAATGAGTGTCTTGACCAGGTGAGCTGTGGGCCCCTGGAAGGCGGAACCTTGCAATATGTTGCAATGAGTGTCCTGACCAGGTGAGCTGTTGGCCCCTGGAAGACGGAACCTTGCAATATGTTGCAATGAGTGTCCTGACCAGGTGAGCTGTGGGCCCCTGGAAGACGGAACCTTGCAATATGTTGCAATGAGTGTCCTGACCAGGTGAGCTGTGGGCCCCTGGAAGACGGAACCTTGCAATATGTTGCAATGAGTGTCCTGACCAGGTGAGCTGTTGGCCCCTGGAAGACGGAACCTTGCAATATGTTGCAATGAGTGTCCTGACCAGGTGAGCTGTGGGCCCCTGGAAGACGGAACCTTGCAATATGTTGCAATGAGTGTCCTGACCAGGTGAGCTGTTGGCCCCTGGAAGACGGAACCTTGCAATATGTTGCAATGAGTGTCCTGACCAGGTGAGCTGTGGGCCCCTGGAAGATGGAACCTTGCAACAGGCGTCTACGGACGGTGACTCGGGGCTGACGGTGTGAGACCCCTGAGGGTTTAGTTCAGCTGCTGAGGCTTCACGGAGCGAGGGGCGGCAGGTGTAATGTCCTGTTCTGAGTGTATTTGTGAATCACTGTTTGTTCTGAGATAGGACAGAAAGCAGCGGGGGAGGGGTATTAATCTAATAGTTGCCCACGCTGCCTCTGAAACCGATAGCTGAGACTACGGTGAAAGAACAGAACAGAGGGAGAAGTTGGGTGACCCAGAGAGAGGGGGGAAGATGGGTCAGAAGACAGTCAAGCCACAGAAAGGATTATTAGTATGTGATATTGTGAAGAGGAGAGAAGGAAGTGAAGCAGTTAAAAATTATCTAAAGTAGCGAACGTTTGTAAGCTGAAGGTCAGGACTGGCATAAATCATTGTAGGAACAGAGAGGAATGTTATGTGATGAAGGTTTGCTGAACGTGACAGAAGTTTTGTACAGAACTGGAAAAGTGTTGCATAAAGAAGGATAGTTGGAAGAAATTCAAGAAAATGGCGATTGTATAATGTATGTGTATCACAAAATTGTAATTGGAAGTTTGCTAAAACCACCGCCCTATGTTGGAATGTGGGGTGGAGGAGGGGAGGGACAGCCCTGCCCTTTGTCTAACGCTTACTTTATGCCCACCACCCCAGCCCTGCCCAGTACACTTCCTGATGGCAGCCATCTTGCTGCTCCTGCTTTGTCCCTTCCTGCCCTGCCCAGTACACTTCCTGCTAGCAGCCATCTTGCTACACCTGTGTTGTCATTTCCTGTCCAGCCCAGTGCACTTCCGTCCGGCGGCCATCTTGGTACACCCGAAAGGCCTAAACAAGGAGTTTATCCAGTTCTCCCTGTTCTAAACCAGGATGGTTCCTACCACACTCCCGTTTTCCCTAATATGGAAGCGTCACCTTCACAAGCCAGATATATGAATGACAATGCGTTTGAGCCGGATGATCAACAACCTCAAGCAGGAAGGATGCCGATAGGTATGACTCCCAAACCTATGTCAGATGTCCAATTGAATGACGATGCATCTGAATGGAGTGATCAACAGCTGCAAGTGACAAGGGCGCCAATAGATTTGATTCCCAAACCCACCCACAGTGGAGTACAAACTAAACAGGAACAGTACACAAGACAACACCGACATTCAAGATTACCGGAAGGGGCACCAGTAGTGTATGTCGCTTTTACCCCATCACAAGCAGCGGCCTTAGTGACGAGTCTGCCTGACCCAGAGAATCAGCCAATACCCTTTTACCGCTGGGTAGTGCAGATACAAGAAACTTACTCAGCTGCTTGGAAAGACCTGCTCAGTCTATGCCAAATTAAAGCAGGACATGTTTTCTGGCCAGTTATGCAGACGGCCTTCAATGATGCCTGCCTGACAAGTGTTATTTCCTGTTCTTCAGGCGTGGAGTTTTGTGCCCAGCTCCATGACTGAAATTGGCGGATCAGACTACCACGATTCAAGACATCACCCAAGATAAAGGGGAGTCTGTGGAGAAGTATTATGCCAGACTCATACAGGCCTTTGATGATCTGGGCTTCTCTCAATATGAAAAGGCACACACACATGCTCTCAGCTGCTTTTGCCTCAGGGCTCAAAGAGGATATCAGGAAAGGTCTGATGGTGGCCCGCCCTGAATACCGCTCTATGAAGATGTCTGACTTACTGTTGGCGGCCAGAGGCATAGAAAACCAAAAAGGAAAAAAACAGCGCCCCTTATGGTGGTCAATGACGAAGATCCCACCACCATTGCCAAATATCAGGGAAAGGATCACCTGTTATAACTGTGGGAAACGGGGACATTTTAGAAGAGAATGCAGAGCCCCAAGATATCCCAGACAAGACAGAGACCCCCGGGAAGGGCAACGCGAACATCAACCACCACGCCAACTCTCGTTAGGAAAAGGGCAAACCTGTGTCACCCCTCATGGCAGTATCCTCGAACAAGACTGGGGGACCGTGTAGCTGTAATCCAGGATATTCCCCAACCTAAAGCAGCTAAACAACTGCATGCCTTTCTTGGACTCATATCCCACTGCAGGGCATGGATCCCTGATGCATCGGTCCTCATGCAACCACTCTATGATGCTCTCAAGTCTGTGCCATTTATCTTGTCAAGCGAGGCCAAGGATAATTTTATTCTGCTGAAGCAAGCAATATCCACCGCTCCTGCCTTGGGACTTCCAGATTATGAGAAACCTTTCAAACTGTGTCAGAAAAGCAAGGTCACGCCACAGGGGTCCTAGCTCAAGAACATGGAGGGCAAATTAGACCCATTGGGTACTATTCTTGCCATTTGGACCCCGTAGCTAGGGGTGGTCCTTGATCTCTAAGAGCTGTCTTCTCTGCTTAAGCACTATTGGACAGAACTTCAGATCTCGTTTTAGCACACCCCCTGCTTCTTCTGGCACCGCATGACATTGCTGCCATCCTGAATCAAGTACAACCCCGACACCTGTCCACAGCCAGACATCTACGGTTGCAAATCTTCCTCCTCATTCCTGACAATGTGACCCTCCAAAGGTGTCTCACTCTCAACCCAGCCACTCTTTTGCCATTTTTCGAGGGGGGGAGAAGAAGGCGAAGAAGGAGACCCCTGTACTACTCCACATGACTGCCTTGAAATGATGCGCATGGAAACCACACATCTACCTACAGTGAATGAAATTCCTCTGGAAAACCCTGACTACACACTTTTTGTGGATGGCTCCAGATATGCAGATGAAGGAGGCAAGTACCACACAGGTTATGCTGTGACCTCGGAATTTGAAATTCTACAAGCAGGAGCATTATCACCAACTTTCTCTGCCCAGGAAGCAGAGCTTCAAGCCCTCACTACAGCGTGTAACATGGCAGAAGGTAAAAGAGCCAATATTTACACAGACTCAAGGTACGCCTTCGGAGTAGCTCAGGACTTCAGTATCATCTGGAAAGCCAGAGGGAACCACTTGGCGGATATAGCTGCCAAAGAAGCAGCGAAAAACCAACGAAAAATGTCTGAGGTGGCTGAAGAGGAGAGTGAGACCTCAGTACAGATACTTTTGGCGGTGCATGTGCCATCAGACAAGCATTACCTGATCTCTATGCAAATGGCCGCTTATACAGAAGAAAGGCTGGAATGGATTGATAAAGAAGCAGACTACGATGGAGAATTGTATTTGATGAAAGGAAAAACTTGTTTACCAAAACATATGTATCCAGCAGTTGTCCAATGGACGCATGGACATGCACATCTCTCTAAGAACTTAATGAACTCACTGATCAGCAAGTATTACTGGGCTCCAGGGATAACTACTTTAACCAGAAATTATTGCGCCTCGTGTGTAGTATGTGCAAAATGCAACCCGGGGAGGATGGAAAAGACACCGCAGAAACATCTGGCAAAACCCCTCTATCCACTCCAGAGGGTACAGATTGATCATATACAAATGCCGAAAAGTGGCCGATATGAATATGCCCTAGTGGTGGTGGACATGTTCTCTGGTGGGCCAGAAGCCTATGCTGTTACAAACATGACAGCCAAGACCACGGCTAAGAAATTACTGAGTGAGGTAGTCTGTAGATTTGGGGTCCCAGAGGTGATAGAGAGTGATCAGGGTCCAACCTTCACAGCTTCAGTAACCAAAGGAATATGGGCGGCATTAGGAGTCACTCTGGCGTTCCATACCCCCTATCACCCCCAAAGTAGTGGGAAAATAGAAAGAATGCTACAAATAGCCCAAGAGACTGGCATGAGTTGGCCGGAAAGTCTGTTTATTGCCCTATTTAGTGTCAGATACACACCAAGAGAGAACACTCCCTGTCCCCTTATGAGATTTTGTTTAGCTCAGCCCCAGACTTGGCTGTTATTTTCCACAACAGTTGCAATTACAATTTGATGTGTTAACTGATTATGTGACTGTATTATCACGTGAATTAACCCGTATCCATGTCCAAGTGTTTTCTCCATTCCAGATCCTGAGTCAGATACAGGAACTCACAGCCTATTACCCGGAGATTGGGGATTAGTAAAGACATTTATGAGGAAACATTCCCTTGAGCCAAGATATGATGGTCCATTCCAAGTTCTGCTGACCACAGCCCCTTCTGACAAGGTGGCCGGGAAGAACACTTGGATACACGCCTCCCAATGCAAGAAAGTCCCAACCCCTGAGGGAAAGGCGTCATCTACACCATGACAACTATGTTGTATATCCTTTTTCTTATAAGTCTGACAGAGGCAACAGGTGGATATCACCGAAATAGGTGACACCACTATATTTTGGTACAACTCATCCAACACTCATGTAGCTATTTTCACCTTTGATTTCTGTAGTATAGATCCCATGTGGTGCTATGACCATAATCTATATGATGACACAACGAGCATGTTCCGATAGCAGTGACCAGGTATACATATGTGTCATGGATGATTACTGGGGACCAAAAGATTAGAACCAGATTGGAAGGGATTTGGACTGGTGAGTATGCCCTTGTAAAGGCCATTATGCCTCTCCACATCCTAGCAGAGAATACCCCTGACCCAACGCCTGGTCGTAGGAGGAAACGAAAAGCTCCTTCTGGCAGTTTTGACCCACATGTGTATATAGATGCTATTGGAGTCCCAAGGGGGGTGCCTAATAAATTTAAAGCCAGAGATCAAGTAAAGCAGGCTTTGAATCCCTGATTCCCATGATAACTGTTAATATAAATGTAGATTGGATAAATTACATATACTACAACCAACAGAGGTTTGTGAATTACACCAGAAATGCCCTCCAAGGAATCGTTGACCAGCTAGCCCCTACATCCTACATGACATTCCAGAATAGGATGGCTCTGGACATGATTTTAGCGGAAAAAGGAGGTGTCTGTAAAATGATAGAAGGAACCGGAACATGTTGTACATATATTCCTGACAATACTGGCCCGAATGGTAAGGTTACTCTGTCTATAAAGAAATTAGAAGACCTGTCAGTTGAGTTGAAAAAGAATTCAGGGATCACAGACCCGTGGGATCAATATTTCAGTTGGATGAGTGGGGGGCAAAAAGTGCTCGCCCAAATAGGGGTCACTGTACTAATAATTCTGATTCTCCTGGTCCTGGTTGTATGTTGTATTCTATTATTTGTAAAGAAGTTAATAAGTAAGGTTGTAGACAACAGAACACCTACATTTCTCCATCAAGAAGAGGAGGACCCTTTTGTGATGGAAGAGGATAAACCTTTCACTCCCCACCAACAGCAACGGTCCCTCCCCACCAACAGTAATCTCACAATTCTGTAGGGATAGCATCTGACTTCCTTATGTACAAAGTCTGTGGTGAGGGGGGGGGGAGATGAAATAGTCATCACCTGTCTAATGTGCAGCATAAAAGAGTTCCAAGGTACATAAGGACAGATGAGCGAGGTCTTATAGGGACAGATGAGCGAGGTCTTATAGGGACAGATGAGCGAGGTCTTATAGGGACAGATGAGCGAGGTCTTATAGGGACAGATGAGCGAGGTCTTATAGGGACAGATGAGCGAGGTCTTATAGGGACAGATGAGCGAGGTCTTATAGGGACAGAGGAAAATAGTCATTTTAAGGGGGGACTGTGATGGATTTGGTAAAATGCCTATTCTGTTTTCTGTTTAAAATATACATTTTATACATATTTTACTTTTATACTTTTTTTTATATTTCTAAATATATGTGTTGTGAGTATATATATATATATTTTGTCTGCTGGGCTTTGCAGTCCTCCTTAACTTGTTTTGCTCAGAGCGATTCTCTCCACCCCTCCCTTCGCACTGAAAGGACCCTTTACTTAGACTTGGGAATGTGAGGGGGGGGGGGGGAGTGAAAAGATAACGGGACGAGAAGCATCAAGTTTCTACATTTCTCCCATATTTCAGCCAAGCAAAATGTGCCTTTTAGAATGTGATGGTATATACGTAATAGTGACATGTACTCTATTGTTCTCTATGTATAAAAGGTTAAGCACCGCCCTGCAATACACAGAGATGATGTGAAGGTGGTTGTACTGGACAGTTGTCCGTGTAATTATTTTCCGGCACACAATCCATATCTCAAAATTAGGAGCAGCAGCAGAAATCCTACCCTGAGCCCGATTGTGGTTCTCACAACCTTTTTAAGACAAATCTGCATTTGCTGCAGATTTGTCACACAACCACACAAGTCCCCGACATCACTTACAGTCCCCGCAGCCAGAGAGGCTTCCAACTGCGGCTGCACCGCCTTCCCCTCCTGCGATTTGCAACTGTTTTCCAGCTTGCTGGGAAGTTTTTCCCGCTTTCCAAAAACCGATTTCTCAGTCTTTTTTGGCTTAAGTGACCCAGGGCACTTGTCTGCCTCATCACCGATGTCATCAGATGAAAATGGAAACTGCCGTCCATGCAGGGGGGACTCTAATGCAGTCACAGATTCCATGGCACCAACCTCCTCCTCCTGCTCCACCTGGGATCCCCAATCTAGCCACTGTTGCTGAGGGGGGATGGGTTCCGACTCACCCTCCGGTATCAAACATTCTCCAGCACGCTGAGAAGTAACTTTGCTGCTTTCTCCAACCTCACCTGGGGGGTCTGACAGGTCCCCGGATGACATGACTCTCCGATCTGGCCCCTTGGGGCCGCTCTGTCACGGGCCTGCCTCAAACGCTCCTCATTCATGTATTTCTCCCGCATGAAGCCGCTGGATGATTTCAGGGCCTCCACTAGATCACATTGCTGGCGCACTGCCTGCTCCATATGCTCAGCTCCGGCTCCATATGCTCAGCTCCGGCTCCATACACTCAGCTCCGGCTCCATACGCTCAGCTCCGGCTTCATATGCTCAGCTCTGGCTCCATACGCTCAGCTCCGGCTCCCCACGCTCAGCTCAGGCTCCCCACGCTCAGCTCAGGCTCCCCACGCTCAGCTCAGGCTCCCCACGCTCAGCTCCGGCTCCATACGCTCAGCTCCGGCTCCATACGCTCAGCTCCGGCTTCATAGACTGCCGCTTTGTGCTCCATACTCCATCATACCATGACTGGAACTTCCAGAGGTCATTCCTCATTCTGACCAGCTTGTCTTCCTCCTTCCCGATCCTTGCCACATGGGGGGCCACACGGCCCCGATAAGCCGCATACCATTCCCCTCCTTTAGGGCCCTTTCCCAGGTCCTCAATGGCTGACATGTCAGGACCGGTACTAGGAGCTCCAGGGGTCTCTCCTCCTGGATCATGGCCGGACTCCGCCATCCTCTCCTGGGTAGTGCCGGAAATGTAGTCCCTGGCTCAGACTGAGGCCTAGCAGGACCTCACACACCACACACTCTCTGTGCAGCACCACGCCACTTCCTTCTAATGACACTCAGCTGTAGGTACCTGGAGGGACCCTAGAAGGGTGTGATTACTAGGCTGCTCCTCAACTCTAATCAGTGCACCAGATTGTATGTAAGATTTGTATCTGCCAGTGTGTGGTCAGCCATCTGGAGTGGAGGCTCCCCCGGTGGTGGGCAGAGGTAGTGCGGTCTGTGGTAGGATATCACGGCTGATCTTATATACGGATTATATATTCAGAGTTCAGTCCCCTTTATTCCCTCCTTACCCCAAGTCACGGCCGCACGTGTGCACCTCGGATAGCTAGTGGGTGTGGCATGTGGGGGATCCGTGACAGATTGGTCGTGACACCCCCAAATGTCAGGACGGTACAAATCCCCCCAAATGTCAGGACGGTACAAATCCCCCCAAATGTCAGGACAGGACAAATCCCCCCAAATGTCAGGACGGTACAAATCCCCCCAAATATCAGGACGGTACAAATCCCCCCAAATGTCAGGACGGTACAAATCCCCCCAAAATGTCAGGACGGTACAAATCCCCCCAAAATGTCAGGACAGTACAAATCCCCCCAAATGTCAGGACGGTACAAATCCCCCCCAAATGTCAGGACTGTACAAATACCCCCAAATGTCAGGACGGTACAAATATCCCCCAAATGTCAGGACGGTACAAATCCCCCCAAATGTCAGGACGGTACAAATCCACCCCAAATGTCAGGACGGTACAAATCCCCCCAAATGTCAGGACGGTACAAATCCCCCCCAAATGTCAGGACGGTACAAATCCCCCCCAAATGTCAGGACGGTACAAATCCCCCCCAAATGTCAGGACGGTACAAATCCCCCCCAAATGTCAGGACGGTACAAATCCCCCCAAATGTCAGGACGGTACAAATCCCCCCAAATGTCAGGACGGTACAAATCCCCCCCAAATGTCAGGACGGTACAAATCCCCCCAAATGTCAGGACGGTACAAATCCCCCCAAATGTCAGGACGGTACAAATCCCCCCAAATGTCAGGACGGTACAAATCCCCCCAAATGTCAGGATGATCAGGATTTTTTTTCACTCTGGTTACTTATTACAGTGATGATCTGATGACTGTTATCAGCAATCATTTTTTGGATGACATCCTTTCATGTGCCATTGTTTACTATTGTGACAGCTGTGATTGGCCACAGCTATCACATGGCACATGCCCACTATTATTGGCCCTGGCACCATGTGATCACTGTGGCCAATCACAGAGGTCACAATTGTACACAATGGCTGATTAATGAATGTAAGCCGTTGCTGAGAGTGTGATTGTGTCCGGTGTGGACTCTCCCAGATATATGAGACCAGAGAAGGTGAGAAGAGGGCCGATGTCCCTTCCCCCCGCTTGTAAAACAATCCAATCCCATCCAAATGTAACAAACACCAGCGCTCTAATCTTCGTGCTCCACATATAAAACGGTATCTGTCACTTGGTGGGGGGAAGCCCTCTAAAGATGGGGGAGTCTTGATGCTTGCAGAAGAAAAACACAAAATGGCGCACTCCCCTCGTGCGTTACCGCGGTTACAAATGAATACTCACAAAACGAATGTAAAAAACGAACATGAAGCCAAATGGGTCAACGTCACACACCTGGAGTCCTGTGATGATGGCGCCGGGTGGGAACGTTGATGCGATTCGGGAGTTGAACTCCCTTTCTCAAAGCTAAGATGATAGAGAATGCCCCGTATACAGGAGAATTACTGAGGGAAATCTTCAGGGGCGTGGTGATGACTTCAGTTATTCTCTATCATCTTAGCTTTGAGAAAGGGAGTTCAACTCCCGAAACACGTCAAGGTTCCCACCCGGCGCCATCATCACAGGACTCCAGGTGTGTGACGTTGGCCCATTTGGCTTCATATTAATTTTTTACATTCGTTTTGTGAGTATCCATTTGTCACGTTTTTAATAAGTTCACTTGTAACCGCGGTAACGCACCAGGAGAGTGCGCCATTTTGTGTTTTTTTTTTAAAGGCAATCCAATGCCTACTTAGCTGCTAGGATTGGTTTTGTAAGAGAGCTGACCACCGACACTACAAGAACGGTACCTTGGTGATGCCTGCAGCTCCATCATCCCGGTATAACTACTCAAACACAAGTGATGTTCTCGTACGTTTCTGCAGCTGAAGAGGATCTCCTCCTCACACGGGGCCCCAGGAACCACCCAGGATGGACTCTTGAAAAAAGAAGGAAGATTTCTTGCTATGCAAAGCAAAGGTTCCCACATGTGGGAGAACGATGAATGCGGGTTATGGTTCTCATTCTATGGCCACCATACACTGCTTTTATATACCGATGACATCCCAAAGACACGGGATGACGTCACGTAACGTATTACAGAGCCAATGAGACGCACATATTTCACATCATTTCTTTCTTTAGCCTCAAAGCCCCTGTTGCCTTCCGGCTGATGGACTGGCTGGTGGATCTGAGCAGACAATGAAATAAAATGAAGGTCATCTGGACGATTATCTCAACTGCATGAAAAGATGAAAAGGATGTGAGCGTCTTTAGACCAGAAGGTGCCACCAATAGTTCCTTAAGCAGGACAGTCTCTTATGTGGAGGGCAATAAGCCTCTGTAATGTCCATACCTTTCCAGCTTGTACAATATCCACATCGTTTTCCCTCCTCAACTTCATTTCCTGAACTTCTAACCATCTCCGAGGACTTTGTACCGACTCATGTGACCAGAAGACATCCACCACCCCATAAAAGGTTGCCTCTCAGAAGGAACAGACGTTGATATCTGCATACAGACGGGAACTGGTGTGTAAAGAAACAAAGAAGTCATCCTTGAGGTTAGGCCATTCAGGTCTTTGAGCCGGCCTCTTGGGTCTCTCTGGATGTTCACTGGAACTCCCAGGCCTTGAGTTGGCATCATGGCTCTTCCTCTAGGAACCTTCACAGGAGTCTCTTTCAACCTTCAGCATTGGAAAAGTAGAGAAGCGTCTTACTGGGATGATGGCTTGGCAGAATTACCGGAATCGTCTCAGGACCTTCTGGGGCTTTGAAAACAGCAAAGATCTCCAAGTCACTTCATCGGGTCGCATCCACATAAGGTGAGCACAGGGGGAAGATCCCATCAACATGACTACCACAAAATCCAATCCACTACTAGATGAAGTCCTTCTGAACCTAATGGAGGTGTTATCAATGGGACTCTGCAAGTAGTCAAATATATAGCATAGATCATGGCTTGAAAAAGCCGCTCGCCAAATGCGAGGGGAAATCCTTGCGTGGCGAGCAGTGGCGTCCCGAGGCAGGTGTGGGTGGTGCGGTCCGCACACGGCCACTCCCAGTACGATGTGAATGGACAGTGGCCCTTCCTCACTGAGCTCTCCCCGCCCTGCTGTCAGAGGGGAGAGGAGGGGAAGGTGCAGCTCACCGTCACCTCCAGGGCAGCCCGCGCTAGTAGTGAAGCCCTTGGTGTCCCTTGGTAACGGGCTGGAAGTAGAGGAGCCCGCAGGACCCGCCCCCTCCCCACTGATCCCTCCATCTACTTACCTGCTGCTAATCTGGAGCCCTCATCACCACACACAGCGACATGTCTGAGCTCCGAAGGAGAAGCCCGGGGGAGCCCGAGCACGACAACAGCAGTTTGAAATAAATAAATAAGTGCAGCGCTAAAAATGCTAATATATGGTAAATGGTAAAACATGCGCACATCTCCCCCATACTCAAAAAGCCCTCCCTGGACTCCACTGACCTCAACAACCTCAGACCCATCTCCCTGCTGCCACTCACTTCCAAGCTCCTTGAGCGCTTGGTCTTTGATCGCCTAAGCGCCCACCTAACTGACAACAACCTCCTTGACCCTCTACAGTCTAGCTTCCGTCCCCTACACTCCACCGAAACTGCCCTCCTCAAAATCACCAACGATCTACTAACCGCCAAAGCCAAAGGCGACTACTCTGTCCTCCTTCTCCTGGACCTCTCCACGGCCTTTGACACAGTTGACCACCCCCTCCTCCTTAACAAACTATTCTCCCTTGGCATCAGAGACACCGCTCTCTCCTGGTTCTCCTCTTACCTATCCCGACGCTCCTTCAGCGTTTCCTACAACGGTGCCACCTCCTCTTCCCTCCCCCTCTCTGTTGGGGTCCCCCAGGGCTCTGTCCTTGGACCCCTTCTCTTCTCCATCTACACCTCCTCCCTTGGACAACTCATACACTCCCACGGCTTCAACTACCACCTCTATGCCGATGACACTCAAATTTACCTCTCCACCCCTCACCTCACCTCCACATTCTCCGCCCGCATCACTCACCTACTAAATGACATCTCTGACTGGATATCGCTCCATTTCCTCAAACCTAACCTCTCCAAAACCGAGCTCCTCGTCTTCCCCCTCCCAGTGCCCCCCCCCCATCCTTTCCATCACTACCAACAACACCACCATCAATCCCGCCCAGCAAGCCAAAGTCCTTGGCGTCATTCTGGACTCTAACCTTTCCTTCCAACCTCATGTCACATCACTGACAAACACATGCAGGCTCCGCCTCCGGAACATCGCCAAGATACGTACGTTCCTTACCCCAGACACCACTAAACTACTCGTACACTCCCTGATTATCTCACACCTTGACTACTGCAACTCCCTCCTCACCGGCCTACCCCAGTGCAGGCTCTCCCCGCTCCAGACCATCCTGAACTCAGCTGCCAGACTCATCCACCTCACCAGCCGCTCCACCTCTGCCACCCCCCTCTGCCTCTCCCTCCACTGGCTCCACCCCCCTCTGCCTCTCCCTCCACTGGCTCCACCCCCTCTGCCTATCCCTCCACTGGCTCCACCCCTCTCTGCCTATCCCTCCACTGGCTCCACCCCTCTCTGCCTATCCCTCCACTGGCTCCACCCCCCTCTGCCTCTCCCTCCACTGGCTCCCTATTGCCCAACGCATTAAATTCAAATTGCTCACCCTGACCTATAAGGCCATTCACAACACTGCCCCTACCTACCTCACCAACCTGATTCCCAGGTACCACCCTACCCGTACCCTTCGCTCCTCACAGGACCTCCTTCTATCCTGCTCCCTGGTCTCCTCCTCCCACGCACGACTGCAAGACTTCTCCAGGTCCTCCCCCATCCTCTGGAACTCACTACCCCAATCCATCAGACTGTCACCTTCCCTCCTCACCTTCAGGCGCTCCCTGAAAACCCATCTCTTCAGGGAAGCCTACCCCACCCTCACCTAACAGTCGCTGCCCTTCCCTCCTCCTACCACTCCATCCCCCACAGCCGTTTCCTCCTGTGCCACTACCCCCTCCCTCCTAGATTGTAAGCTCAAAAGAGTAGGGCCCTCTTACCCCTTGTGTGCTGTTTGATGTTACTGTACTGTTTCATGTATTGTCCCC
>NW_028321031.1:0-12500 GCF_062004578.1 Staurois parvus
GGCACAAGCCGCCTGGACCGCACTGAGATCATCACATTTACAGCAATGATGAAATCTTCTAAGCTGCCCCAGACTGTACAGACCCTGTCTGATGGTGAGTGGGCGGGGGGGTGCAGGTGGGCGCTTGGGGTGTGGACTGAATTGGGAGTAAGGTTTGAGCTGGGGGTAGAATGTGTCATGTTAGATGGAAGCGTGATTGGAAAAGTCAGTCTGGGACATCAATGTTTTGTGTGTTTCCCGGCAGTGGAAGATCAGAAGGAGAGCACCGTCCTGTTAAGTCCTGAACTTCGGCAGAAGGAGGTGAAAATGAACTTTCTGAACCAGCTGACGTCGGTGTTTAACCCCCGGAACGCCACATCGCCTTCCTCCCCAGCACACACCCAGGTTAATGTAGTACCATTCTTTACCTCCTTCCTGTCAACCATACATGTATATGTGGCCTCACAGACGTGAGTGTTTATCTGTGGGGCCACAAATATATGTATCTCTCTCTGTGCTCGCAGTGCGCCGCACAGCGCAGTCCCAGCACATGCCCCAGGACTCCCAGTTCCTGGTCACCTGTAATAGCTTCTGATTGGCTTTTACAGTGATCAGTCACTGTGATTCCGCCCCTGTGTTTACATTGCATCTTTATCTTCTTGCAGGAGGGGAAGATATAAACAAACAAAAGTGTGTAATAAAAATAATAAATAGATCAAGGGTTAGTGTTGGGGTCAAGGTAAGGGTCAAAGGTCATAATATATCAGGTAGAATTATCATTATTTTTTTTTTTTTTTTTTTTAAGCTTTGTATTTATTTCTATTAGCATAATTGTTCACCAAAGAACAACCCAAAATCAATTCTCCTGCTCCTGACGATCGCAGCGATACCATACCACGGAAGTGTATAGTATTGGTTGTTTTGTACTTGTAGTAAGGCCTAGAAACAATGGAGCATATTTTGCATTTTTTTTTTATATCCTACTTAAAAATACGTGGACACTGATACCAATTAAAAAAAAAACATTTAATTTATCAGTTTTTTGATAATAAAAAAAAAAAAAAATGCTGAAAACCGCAAATGCAGGAACACTTTTTACATGTAATAACAGATTGTCTGATTTTTGTTTTGCTCAGCACAGTTTTTGTCTGAAAATACAAAACAAATACATTAAATCACTTCTGAATCTTCTCTCTTTTCATATCTTTAGTAACCGCTCCCCTTTGGATGTGAGACTAGCAGGCGAAAATAAAAACTGGGCGATCATTCGTCCGATATTCCCATGGTGTGTACAGGACCTTACTCTAATGCCCCATACACAAGATGAGAATATCGGATGAACGATCAGCCGTTTTTTTTTTTTTTGTCTGCTAGTCTCACATCGAAAGCGAAGAGGTTACTAAAAATACGAAAATTCTCCTATGAAAGAAAAGAATTTCGAAAGTGATGACGTATTGTATTGTATTTGTATTGTGTTTTCAGACGACTACTGTACTGATTAAACGAAAATCGTATGATCCGGTATCGTACGAGAAACATTTTTGCGCTTGTCCCTTTGGATATTGTCGTACGAATTGTCGTGATCGGCTCTCAAAAGCTATGTACTAACGCTCCGATTATCGGACGATCGGTCCTCGTACGAAAATTTTCGTACGATTTTCTTATAGTGTATACGAGGCATAAGTGAAATGTTTTGGGTGGAGGAGTCTTTTCACCCGTCCTGTATTGTGAACAATATTCCTGTATTTAGGTGGAGACTGAAGGAGACGACGCAACCTCTGATCAAGCAGCTGCTGCTAAAACGAAAAGCATCTTCATAGCCCAGAATGTTGCCAGTCTCCAGGAACTGGGTAAGATCATCATCCATTCTCAGCACGTTTACCCCCTTCCTGCCCAGACCAATTTTCAGCTTTCAGCGCTGTCGCACTTTGACTGAAAATTGTGCGGTCGTGCAACACTAATCATATGAAATTTTTAGCATTTTGTTTCACAAAAATAGAACTTTCTTTTGGTGGTATATAATCACCACTGAGTTTTTTTTGTTTTGTTTTTTTTGCAAAGTAAAACAAAAAACACCTGAAACTTTAGAAAAAAATGCACTTTTCTTCATTTCTGTTATAAAATTTAGCAAATAACATTTCTTCATTAATGTAGGGCAAAATGTATTCTGCAACATTTCTTTGGTGAAAATTAATAATTTAATTTGTATTTTTTTAAATGTTTCTATTTTTATTGAATTTGGTACCACTGTGAGTAACCTCAACTGCACAGCTGCATCAACCATTCACAAAGATCAGTGAATGGAGCCTCTGCGGCCAAGAGACTGTTGTTCTCAATGGGGGATGGGAGAATCACTAGCACACCGAGGATCACCAATATGGGTCCAAAAGTTTTAATGAACGATCAATGTTCCCAATGGAGCACAAGTTCAATGACATCACCACACTCATACTCCATTGTTAACTTCCAGTTCCATAACCGCACCTCTGTACACTCCTGAGGCTGCAGGAATAGTGTGCAAAAGCTGTACAATGCACACATGATCCACTGGACTTTTTTTTTTTTTCAATCAATGTGTATGCATTTATTGATTTATTTGAAAAGGTAGAATTATTCCTTTTTTAGACTTCTTTGAAATGAGTTCCTAAAACCAATGTTGGAATCTTCGTATGCACAGTTTGTACCAATGAAAATCCTCAGCGTAGTCTTGTACATTTTGAGTTTTTGTTTCATCAGCACTTACAAACTCGCCACCATCTTCTGGTAACTCATTGTGGTTTATGGTTTGCTGTTTAGGTGGGTCAGAGAAGTTGCTGAGAGTCTGTTTGAACCTCCCGTATTTCCTGCGATACATTAATCGCTTCCAGGATGCTGTTTCCGCCAATTCTTTCTTCATAATGCCGGCGACAGTCGGAGATGCCACAGCCGTCCGCAATGGGTGAGAACGCAGCCCTTCTTTGTTACAGCAAGGTGCATCGCAAGTGTTATTCAGGTGGTCTCTGTGTACACAGCAAAGGAGCCGTATTATGAACAAGTTCATGTTATAAAACCGCTATATATATATATATATATATATATATATATATATATATATATATGGCACCCCATCATGCAAATACTGACTGAAGTGGAAGCTTTGGCTTGCTCCCTCATTGCACCCTACTACGGGTCAGTGAGGAACTTTTTTTTCTTTTTTTCTTCAACTTGGTTTGTAGCATCCAAAGGACAGGAAGAATATGCTGGAGGTTTTCTATGTCCACAAATAATCAACTAAAGGAAAAAATGAACAGGCATAACATCTGCAAAGTGACCCGTGACTATATATATATATATATATATATATATATATATATATATATATATATATATATATATATATATATAAAAAATTTGTTTCTGTTTTTGTTGTGTAACATACATCTAGCCATATCCAGAATATGACTGAGCTAGATGTATGTTACACAACAAAAACAGCCAAGAACTCTTTGCTATGTTAATTATATATATATATATATATATATATATATATATATATATATATATATATATATCCGTACAGAATACAGGTTTACTTTCAAAAGTTCCACTCACTCTTTAAAAATAAAAAGTCAGCAGGTACTAGAACTGTAGCTGCTGACTTTTAAAAAAAAAAACACCCATTCTCCTGTCCCTCGATCTCACTGTGTGCTCCCCGTAGTCCATTTCACCGGCTGCCCTGTGGCCCCAGCATCTTCAGTGTAGTCACCCAACTGTGAGACTGACCGCTTGTGGCTTCACAGCCAGTTGCTCAGTGTGCATGCGTGAATGTTCCCATAGTCTTCTGGGACCTGTCACGTGTCCCAGAAGACTGTGGGGAGGGAGGACAACTTACGATCGCCTAGGCAACCACAGCGGAAGTGGGAAGCGGGTACCTGTCAATTTTGGGTACAAACCCCCCCCGCTCCCAAAGGTGCAAATCCTAAATGGGGAGTGGGGGACCAGTCTTTAAAGCAGAACTTCACCTTTTTGAGTGGCACTCCGCTGTAAAGCTTTTCTAAAGCTAAAATGAGCTCTGAATAGCTATAAACTGTTAACTTTTTTTTTTTTTGGCTGTGTTCCATTAGGAAGATTTCCCTTTACTTCCGGTCAGAGAAACACAACAGGAAATGAGATGAATTCTCTTCAAAGTGAGGACAAATCCCTGTTGGTTCAGACACAGGCCAACAGAGGAGTATAATACCTCCTCCACTGCAGGGAATTTTCATCTTGTGTTTTTTGTTTTTTTTTTTTCCCCTGACCTGGTCACTTTAAAGTTTTTGTTAAAAACTGTGTTTTAGTTTAAGCAGGGAATAGTTAGAACTTCAAGTTTTTGTTTTTTTTTTCTCTATCTGTGTCTCTTTGAGGAGATTTCCTTTCACTTCCTGTCCGAGAAACAAAACCAGAAGTTGGGTATCTCTGCTAAGTGAGGACAAATCTGCTCTTATACAGTCGCTGGAGCAGGTGTCCCTATTGGGGAATCTGACAGGAAAGACCTGACGGGGGTTCTGACCATTCCAAGCTAAAGAGACTTTTGACTTTAAATACTTTAAAGGATAAATACATGAAAAGCCACAGAAAATTCCAAGGTTTGAAGCCAGACAAAGCGCAATGGGGTCATGTTGATGGGGATGGTGTGTGAGGCCCCACAGTTGATGTGGGTCAAATAAATGATTCTGTTCTTTTAATCACTTGGCATTTACCTATCGGCTGTTTCTGTGAAAAAGTGTTAATGTGACCTCCGATCTCATGTATCCTACATATAACGTCAGTCCTGGTCCCTCTGCTTTCTGTAGCTTTCACTCCCTGGTGATTGATGTGACCATGGCTCTGGATACTCTGTCCCTCCCTGTCATGGAACCTCTGACTCCACCTCGGCTTAAGGATGTCACACTTCTGGCCCTAAGCTGCTTGTATGCAGGTAAAGAATTTTGTTTTTAACAGATTTGTGCGAATTATTTTCATGACACTCAATACATTTCTACAAGTTTCACTTTTTAAAGATAATTTTCCTCTGAAACATATTTATAGGTAAAGCAGAACTAAACCCACCAATTTTAAAGTGACACAAAAGCTTTGTTTTTTGTTTCTTTTGTGTTTTTTTTTTTTTTTCTTCTCTAAAATAGCAAACTTGTCATACTTCCCTGCTGCGTGTAGTGGGCCTAATCCTCTTCATCTTTTCGGGCCCCCTCCGGCTCCTCCTCCTCGAGCAGTGCCCCCAGGGAATGCTGCTGGCCCTTGGGGCACCTCTGTGTGCTTATGGTGAAGCAGAACTTGGTGGGTTTAGTTCTGCTTTACCATTAGACACATTGGGGTTTATTTACTAAAGCTGGAGAGTCCAAAATCAGACTCCCTTCTGCATAGAAACCAATCAGCTTCTAACCTCAGCTTGTTCAGTGAAGCTTTGGCAATGAAACCTGGAAGCTGATTGGTTTCTATGCAGAAGGGAGTCTGATTTTGGACTCTCCAGCTTTAGTAAATAAACCCCATAGAGCCACGGCTCAGCCCCACCCCCTCTCTCCTCATTGTTTTTTTGTCTTGTTTTTTTTTTTTTGTTTTATCAAAGTGTATTTTTTTTTTTTTTTACAAAAAATATATTTTATTTTTAAAAACTGCCCGTTTCAGTTTTTGGCCAAGCGCATCCTGAATTTTCAGTTTCGGCACCAGAATGTTCACTTCGGTTCACCACTAATAGTAATAGAACAATCAACATCAAGCTTACCTTGGATGTAGCGCCATCCATCTGACTGGTGCGGCAACACACAAGAAGTGCAGACTCTCTGGAGGCATCTAAAGACTTCTATTGTGTGTCTGTACAAATAACTGCTGAAGTGTACCCAATATTGATTTACTTTGTTCTCTTTTTACCCATCGCTATCTGTTGTGTGTGTAGGTGTGAGTGTGGCCACGTGCATGGCGATCCTCCATGTTGGCAGCACACAGCAGGTTCGGACTGGATCCACAAGCTGCAAAGAGGATGACTACGAGAACGATGCCGCCACCATTGTGCAAAAATGTGTAAGTGGGCGGGGCCTTGTCCTTGTCATGTCCTGTGTATTGGGACAGCAGTATTGATGATGAAACCTTTCTTGCAGCTGGAGATATACGAGATGATTGGCCAAGCAATCAATAACTCCAGAAGAGCCGGAGGAGAGGTGAGCAAAAGTTTGTTGTAAATGGATCAACCCGCAGCTTTCGTATCATTGCGAGTCGGTGGGAAGTGCGCTGTGCGCGCCGCCAACCCTTTATGCCACTAATACAAGCTCTGTGTGACTCGGGGAAATGGAGAGTCTGTAAACATTCATTTTGATGCTCAGAAAGCTTCATTTTCTGATATTGCATTGGATTTGTGTAGCTTATGGAGATTCAAATAGTTTTGAGTTGCAGAAAAACTGTTTTCATTACAGTTCCCTGATATATTTATTTATTTTTTTTCAGCATTATCAGAATTTCCAGCTTCTGGGAGCTTGGTGTCTGGTGAACAGCCTCTACCTGATCCTAAACCTCAGTCCCACCGCCCTGGCAGACAAAGGGAAGGAGAAAGACCCCCTGGCGGCACTTAGAGTCCGAGACATTACTCGAGCCAAAGAGGGGGTCGGTTCCCCGAAACTGGCCCCAGGCAAAGGGTAGGTGGTAAACCAAGTGTCATGTCTTTTCAGTGTTTGTTCTTCTGTATGAGTGCTGGAGGTTTGCTACATATACCCAGTATATACCCCAGTCTGTATGTATGTCAGTGCTGTCTAAATGTACCGTATTTTTCGCACCATAAGACGCACTTTTTTCCCCCCCAAAAGGGGGGAAAATGTCAGTGCGTCTTATGGAGCGAATATAAAGCGGCCGGTCCGGTATTTTTGCGGCCACCATGTCAGAATACCGGGCCGGCCGCTCAGCTGTTGTCTCCTGCAGGGCCTTACCTGTTCCTCGCTCCAGCGCTGCACAGTCTTCCCGCACTGGCTTCTGTGACAGCCGGGTGCCCACTGCGCATGTGCGAGAAGCACTGCGCTTTGTGAATGATCCGGTGTCTTCTGGGACACATGAAAGGTCCCAGAAGGCGCCGGGCCATTCACAAAGCGAAGCGCTTCTCGCACCTGCGCAGTGGGCACCCGGCTGTCACAGAAGCCGGCCCGGGAAGAAGAGGGAAGGCAACTCCGCGGAAGTGGGAGCGGGTACCTCTCAAATTCAGGTACCCGCTCCCCCTCCCTCCCCAAAGGTCAGCAGTCTCTGGTCATCTCCTGCACTATGTCCGCAGTCTCTGGTCATCTCCTGCACTATGTCCGCAGTCTCTGGTCATCTCCTGCACTATGTCCGCAGTCTCTGGTCATCTCCTGCACTATGTCCGCAGTCTCTGGTCATCTCCTGCACTATGTCCGCAGTCTCTGGTCATCTCCTGCACTATGTCCGCAGTCTCTGGTCATCTCCTGCACTATGTCCGCAGTCTCTGGTCATCTCCTGCACTGTGTCCGCAGTCTCTGGTCATCTCCTGCACTGTGTCCGCAGTCTCTGGTCATCTCCTGCACTGTGTCCGCAGTCTCTGGTCATCTCCTGCACTGTGTCCGCAGTCTCTGGTCATCTCCTGCACTGTGTCCGCAGTCTCTGGTCATCTCCTGCACTGTGTCCGCAGTCTCTGGTCATCTCCTGCACTGTGTCCGCAGTCTCTGGTCATCTCCTGCACTGTGTCCGCAGTCTCTGGTCATCTCCTGCACTGTGTCCGCAGTCTCTGGTCATCTCCTGCACTGTGTCCGCAGTCTCTGGTCATCTCCTGCACTGTGTCCGCAGTCTCTGGTCATCTCCTACACTGTGTCCGCAGTCTCTGGTCATCTCCTGCACTGTGTCCGCAGTCTCTGGTCATCTCCTGCACTGTGTCCGCAGTCTCTGGTCATCTCCTGCACTGTGTCCGCAGTCTCTGGTCATCTCCTGCACTGTGTCCGCAGTCTCTGGTCATCTCCTGCACTGTGTCCGCAGTCTCTGGTCATCTCCTGCACTGTGTCCGCAGTCTCTGGTCATCTCCTGCACTGTGTCCGCAGTCTCTGGTCATCTCCTGCACTGTGTCCGCAGTCTCTGGTCATCTCCTGCACTGTGTCCGCAGTCTCTGGTCATCTCCTGCACTGTGTCCGCAGTCTCTGGTCATCTCCTGCACTGTGTCCGCAGTCTCTGGTCATCTCCTGCACTGTGTCCGCAGTCTCTGGTCATCTCCTGCACTGTGTCCGCAGTCTCTGGTCATCTCCTGCACTGTGTCCGCAGTCTCTGGTCATCTCCTGCACTGTGTCCGCAGTCTCTGGTCATCTCCTGCACTGTGTCCGCAGTCTCTGGTCATCTCCTGCACTGTGTCTGCAGTCCATTGGTTCAGAATATTTTTTTTTCTTGTTTTTCACCTCTAAAACCTAGCTGCGTCTTATGGTCAGGTGCGTCTTATGGAGCGAAAAATACGGTATATACGTTCTTATAGAGACCTTTATATTCAGCGATAATATATCAGAGAATGCAATATATAAAACTGACTATTACATTGTAATCTGACAAGTGAGAAGTCCCCTTAAATCGGTGTCTCCTCCCTCCTCCTCCTCCTCCTCCTCCTCCTCCTCCTCCTTCCTCTTCTTCCTCTTCTTCCTC
Organism: Staurois parvus; assembly: GCF_062004578.1. Taxonomy (NCBI): domain Eukaryota; kingdom Metazoa; phylum Chordata; class Amphibia; order Anura; family Ranidae; genus Staurois; species Staurois parvus. Next base: position 8,605 of record NW_028321031.1, read on the forward strand.
TTCTTCCTCTTCTTCCTCTTCTTCCTCTTCTTCCTCTTCTTCCTCTTCTTCCTCTTTTTATAACTATAAAGTGTTTAATATTTGTCTCATACAGACAGTGCCATCTAGATCTTCAGCTTGCAGGAATAGTTATTATATGTGGCCCTAGTGCTGGGCTTTCCTTTTTAGACAGCCCAGCATTTCACCATGTAAAGTGACGCCTGGAAGCGCCCCTCCCTGCACGTAATATTTCATTTGTTGAATAGGAATTTTAGTGCACCAGCCATAATCTTTGCCTTTGTTCCCTACAGACACCAGGGATTCGGGGTTTTGTCTGTAGTACTGGCGAACCATGCCATCAAACTGCTTACTTCACTCTTTCAAGACTTGCAAGTGGAGACTTTACACAAGGTAAGGGGGAATGTCCGGCCGCCTTCTGCCATATTTCTGTTTGTTTTTTTATCTTTTAAATCCCCACACAGCGCAAAAGGTTTTGCAGGGGTTGTGATTTAAAGAGTTACTAAACCCACAACAGTAAAATCGGTCTGTAGGTGCTGTATCACCCATATGGAGGAAAAATTTATTTGAAATATATTTTTAAAATGTTCTTCCCAAATATATTGCCATATATTTGAAATACTACAATTTTGGCCATATTAAAAAAAAAAAAAAAAAAAAAAAATTATGTATTTATTTATTTTGCATGTTGAAATGCATTTTTATTACAATATATTTTAAAAACACGTTTCAAGTATACTGTATGTCTTTAAAAATACAAATCATTTTTGGAATGCATTTACACATATATGTAAAAAAAAAAAACTGACTAAAAATATATATATTTTTAAGTATATTCAGATTTTTTTCACATATAAAAAGTCATTTTAACATCTATTTTTACACATTTGTATTTTTAGAGACATACAGTATATTTGAAATGTATTTTTAAATTTTTTTTTTTTATTTTGTAATAAAAACAAATTTGTGTGTGTGTGTGTACATATATATTATGGCCAAAGTTGTAGCATTTCAAATCTTTTTCTTCCATGTGGGCAAGCATGCTTGTTATACTCACTGTGGAACCTAAGGGGTTGATCCTCCGTATTGTGTGAAAAGGCTGTTTGATCCGGTCTTCTTCGATCCTCCTCCTGTCACAAATCCATCTGCCATAGTTAGAGCAGCAGTGGCAAGTTTGCACATGCTCTGTTTGGTCTGTATTAGACTGTTTTGTTTTTTTTTGTTTTTTTTTTATGAGAGTGCATGTGATCAGCACAGGACCAATCAATGCTGCCCAGACAGACGGTCAGGGTTTATGCAGCCTCATAGGACAGTCAGAGGAAAAGGAAAACTCCTCCTGCAAGGTTAACCAGTGCTCTACTGGACACTGATAGAAGTCATAAGACTGCTATATGCTGCTGATGGGATGATATTTAGAAGTTTTATTTACTAAAATAGTTGTATTTCCATGTTTCGTGTACTGTGGAAGACCCGATATAGCGAACGCGGGGTCCGGGGAGAGCGGATGTAGCGAACGCGGGGTCCGGGGAGAGCGGATGTAGCGAACGCGGGGTCCGGGGGGGAGCGGATGTAGCGAACGCGGGGTCCGGGGGGGAGCGGATGTAGCGAACGCGGGGTCCGGGGGGGAGCGGATGTAGCGAACGCGGGGTCCGGGGGGGAGCGGATGTAGCGAACGCGGGGTCCGGGGGGGAGCGGATGTAGCGAACGCGGGGTCCGGGGGGGAGCGGATGTAGCGAACGCGGGGTCCGGGGGGGAGCGGATGTAGCGAACGCGGGGTCCGGGGGGGAGCGGATGTAGCGAACGCGGGGTCCGGGGGGGAGCGGATGTAGCGAACGCGGGGTCCGGGGGGGAGCGGTTGTAGGGAACGCGGGGTCCGGGGGGGAGCGGATGTAGCGAACGCGGGGTCCGGGGTTTGGTAACACTTTAACTTCGCACAAGATTCAATTCCAGTGGCAATGCTCATCTGCTTTCTCTTGTTTTCCTGCAGCAAGCTTTAGATACAGATGGACCCCTTGCAGAGCTCAGCATCGCAGCACAGAGCACACCCATCCAGAGAATACAGCGACTAATAGACTCCATTCCACTGACAAATCTTCTGTTTACAGTCCTGTCCACTTCTTATCGTAAGGTGAGACACCGCTTCCATGTACAGGAGTATAAAATAAATCATGTGTTTTAGATCTGAATAGAACCTGATGGCAATGCAGCCTGCTTTCTTCTCAATTGGTTTGTGACAGTACCGCAACTGCCATTTGCCACTCCACTTCTATGGTGTATTAGTGCTGTATGGGTTGGTAGTAGGTGCTTTGACAGTGGTCATACTGGGCGATGACTAACAAAGTGGCCAAGTGGATAGGCTGAATGGTGCCGGGAGTGGTCAGGTAAATGGGCTTGTCAGGGACTGGTAATGACAAGGTGGACTTGGATGGGGCTGGGCAAGGACTGTCAGGGGCCGAGTGGATGGGGCTGGTGAGGGGCCGAGTGGATGGGGCTGGTGAGGGGCCGAGTGGATGGGGCTGGTGAGGGGCCGAGTGGATGGGGCTGGTGAGGGGCCGAGTGGATGGGGCTGGTGAGGGGCCGAGTGGATGGGGCTGGTGAGGGGCCGAGTGGATGGGGCTGGGGAGGGGCCGAGTGGATGGGGCTGGGGAGGGATTAGGAGGGGCTGAGAGGATGGGGCTGGGCAGGGACTGGGAGGGGCCGGACAGGGACTGGGAGGGGCCGAGAGGATGGGGCCAGACAGGGACTGGGAGGGGCCAAATGGACAGGTAACATTATCCTCTGTCATGCAGGCCTGTGCCTTACAACGACAGAGGAAAGGTTCCATGAGCAGCGATGCCAGCGCCTCCACTGACTCCAACACTTATTATGAAGATGATTTCAGTAGCACGGAGGAGGACAGCAGTCAAGGTAACAAATCCTTTCTGATGTGGTTAGTGAATTTCTCTGTATTTGACTTGGCAGGGAAATGCTTGTGTCTTCGAAGTATCCACTAGGCTCAGATCATTGATTGGGAACTTTTTGAGAACTCCAATTAGGCCGGTGATCTTCGCTTAGCTGAACAGCCAAGTGTAGCCTTTGGTGGGTTTCCAAGGGGGCAGGAAGAGATTGTTGGGAGATAAAGTGACCGATAAAGCTGCAAACAAACGACTGACACCGTTGAAGTACGTTTACTGATACCAAAGGTGTGAAGTTCTTTGCAGCCAGTCCTGTGCTTTACAGCCAGATGGGTGATACAAATGTGTTACTAATAAAGAATACATCTTGGTTCAGCAATGCATCTTCCTGTGTCACCTCTTCCTCATTGGACAGTGTGTCAGCCTTACCGCCTCTCTGCAGGGAACTGACCCAGGTAGCAGCAGTGATCAACAAGAGGTAGCTGGGGTCATTTTGACTGACAGGGATGTGTGTTTACCCCAATAATGGTCGTCCAAAATAACAAATCCTTTGAAAGCTTTTCTACTTGTCTGTATTTCAACACTGCATGTAGCATCCTACTTCAGTATGTCTTTCAAGCTCCATATTCTGATGATTCGTTACATGAATGCAGATGATGACAGCGAGCCGATCCTCGGACAGTGGTTTGAAGAGACCATCTCCCCAACCAAAGAGAAGGTTCCCCCACCGCCTCCACCCCCTCCCCCTCTTGAGAGCTCCCCTAGAGCCAAGAGCCCCAGCAAACAAAACTCTGCAGGAAACGGCAACATCCTGGCAAGCCGCAAAGACCCAGAGCTGGTATGGACGTCCACAGAATGATTCTTAGCTGACATTTTTATGTTACTCTAGGCTTTTTTTTTTTTTTTTCCTTGTTTACAGAAAGTTATCAATGTCCAATCTTCTTTATTGCTAGCCCTTTGGATACATGTGGTGGAATGTAACTCTGTGCTGCCACACATGTGCAT
>NW_028321031.1:17500-62500 GCF_062004578.1 Staurois parvus
ACACCCGACTGCCCTCTGCTACACCTAAATGGAGGGGCACAGATCCCCTTTCTTCATTATTATTTTTTTGTTTTTGTTTTTTTTCCTTGGATTGGAGGTAGTCGGGTGTAAACGGACACATTTACTCCCGCTGGTCCATAGTGGTGAACTGAGGGACCGATCAAGTCAACCTAAAAAAAAAAAAAAAAAGTAAATATGTTTTTTATTTTAAGATTTGTTGGAACCCTGAAGCAAAACGCCTTGCAGGGAGTAGTCCCAGGAGACACAGACGATGTGAATGTGGATCATCTTCAGCTGTTGCTTCTGATCTTCCATAACCTGTCCGATAGAGGACGCCAGACTATCCTTCTGCTATGTATTCAGACGCTGCAGGACCTGGCCAATAACCTGGAGTCTCAGCTGCCGGGCGTGCCTCTTCTCCTGGGGAGACTTCTGTTGGTCTTTGACTATCTCTTACACCAGTACTCCAAGCCTCCACTCTATCTATTTGAGCAGGTATGTACAGGAAAACCCCCTGACAGATTGACTTTCTGCCCATCTGTGTAATATTTTGTTATAGTGAACCTGAACTCATAAAGTGAAGATTTTTCATCTTAAAGTGAACATCTAGGTATGTAATTGTGCATAAGCAATACCCTATATAAGGGGTAGGCAACCTGCGGCTGTCCCGCTGTTGCAGGACTACAAGTTCCATCATGCCTCTGCAAGTCATAGCTGTAACTGTCAGTTTTGTATGTTGCAATGCCTCATGGGAAATGTAGTTCCACAACAGCTAGAGAGCCGCAGGTTGCCTACCCCTTCCCTATACAATCTGCATTTTGTTTAAAATACTTAATGAAAAATAGAACACTTTCTGTACCTAGCCACTCATGTCCTCCATCATAACTGTATATCTGCAGCGTCAGATCATCTGAGGCTGCCAGTCTCCCCAGATTTGGAGTGATATCTGGGGACGTCATCGCTGTGCTTCTCCCTGTTCTCCTTGCTGGAGAGGAAGTTGTACCTGAGGACCTGCAGTGCAAGGGTCTTCCTGCTTCTGCTCCATTCATTCTGTGTCTCTGTGCTTTCCTCAACCTCTCCTTTTTTTTGATCATCACCCCATCAGTCAGATCACTATATGGTGTGGGGGGATTTAACTGACACTGGGAAGCAAAGCCCTGCCTCTACCATAGCTGACTCAACACAGAGACCTCAGCAGCAGGCAGACCACAGGCAATACTGGTGACTAGTCTCTTTGCTCTCTGCACATTGGGCACAGCATGCAGGGTTCAGGTCCTCTTTTTAACTCTGTGTACACCAGAGTTCCTCCATTGGTTATTTGCAGTATCCATCAGCAACCTGTGATATTTTCTAGGTGCAGTTTAATCTGCTCACCCCTCCTCTTGGCTCTGGAGCTGCCCAGGATGGAAGCGGCCGTACTTCACCCCTCTACTTTGGCTTTAAGGAAGTGGAAGAAAACTGGACGAAACATTGCACATCAGGTGAGAAACATGTGCAAGTGCATGCTCTTCTGTTCTGAGTTTTAACCACTTCCCTCTGACATGGCACATATATGTGGCCTCTCGGTAAGTGTCCGCATATAGGCAGCCCTAGGTAAACGTGTAACTGTGCGAAGAGCGTGCTCCCTGTGCTCTCCCAGCGCAGTACAGAACAGGTACTGGCAAGCTCCCCATGCATACTTAGGGAGGTTTCCAATCGTGACTTCCAATCACAGCGGTCACATGATCAGAATGGTCTCCTCTGACTCCCAGCATTTAGATCCATTTAAAGGTCTGGAAGACATTGGCGAGAGGGGGTTAAACCTGTTGCCTTGTTTAGAAACAGATTTACTTTTTTTTTTTTTGTTTTTCTTTCCAGATAATGCCCCACAGCCCAGATTCTACAGCATCCTCTCTCAGGAGGCCTCTGAAGATGACCTGCATCGGCTGGATAGTGAGGTAAGATCATCCCTGAGTCATGAAAATTCCAGATAACACATTGGAAGAGCAGAACTACACCCCTAACCTGTGTGTGGATTCTGTCTTCTCAGGTTTGTGAAGTCCTCTTCTCACGAGCCTTGAAGTACGATGATTTGTACACGGCGCTGATTTCTCTACTGGCTGCTGGATCTCGCTTGGATACACTCAGACGAAATGAGAGTAAAAGTATCACAGCACTGGTGAGAGACGGAGAAACTTCCAAGATATCTTCCTAGAATGTTCAGTGTGAGAGATGTGTGGTAGCACTAGACTGATGGGAATAGAAATTTTGATTTTAATATGGTTTTAACCACCCATCCTGGTAAAGGCCCCTTGTCACACGGACGTTCTGATTGGGTCTGCCTGCCCGTTTTTCAAGTGGACCCGATCGGAACCACTATTCTCCTCTAAGGAGCGGTGGGTGTAAACGGATATGTGTCATTTACACCCGCCGACGTCCGATCCGCCAAGAAGAGACGGATGGGGATCCATTCCATTCATCAGATCGGATTGTATGGCAGTTGGATGGAAACGGACAGGCGGTCAGTTTCCATCTGAATGCCCATGGAGGACAGTGGGCTGTGTCCTGTCTGCAGCAGCGGAGCGGACACGGACCTGTCATCCTCTTGCTCAGCCGGGGATCAGCGAGGAGATCCCCCGCTGAGCAAGCTGATCCACTGACGGGTCCGCCCCGTGTTAAAGGGGCCTTAATGGGGAGAATACTGAACAGCGAACTGCACCATTGGTCACCCAAACTGGTATATTCTTCTTCTCTTATAGGCTTCTAAGCCTTGAAGAGGGGGTAGTATTGCGCCCCGAAAATGTTGTTTTTTCTCTTCTGAATGTCTGTTATGTGCAATAAAGATTTGCTGGACTCGCTAATCTGTTGTCCTTTTCACATATACAACTCCGGGATCCCCGAGGATACCTCTGCCCTCCTCTAAGTTTTGATTTGGCTTCCTACCTTGCATCCAACAACTGATCTATTGTCATTTCTTGCCCCTTTACCTGTAGTCTGCCTTTTGCATTTTATTTCTATTGCACTATATTGTTTAAAAAAAAAAAAAAGAAAATATTAAATATGAGGTGTAACTTTTCTTTCCTCAGGAGGCGTGTGCTCTTCAGTATCACTTCCTTATCCTGTGGAGGATTCTGGGAATCTTGCCACCTTCCAGGCACTACATGAAGCAGCTGTCACAGAATGTGTCTGGGCCCAGTGAGTGTGAAATCTTACACACCCTACGGTGGGCCTCGCGGCTCCGAATCCCCTCTTACCAGCTCTGGATTAAGGTATGGACCTTGGAGCTAACATTCGATTTCCTTCATATCAAGACTTCATTCTCTTTAGGCACGAGTGTCTCTTGGAAATGTAATCATTGATATTCGTTTCTGTTTTTAAGTCTGGGTTTATATTTTAGGATCATCTTGTGAAGCAAGGGATGAAGTTGGAGAGAGCAACTTCCCTGACCGAACAGACGTCAACCAAATGCAACTCCATCAAATATGACGTGGATGTGGCAGAAGAATACATCGCGCGGCAGGTGAGAGCGCTGCCATCAGTGTATCTCAATGTTTCTCTGCTCAGTACCTCCCGTTTTGGCGGAAATTTGACTCGCTCCCCTTTACCATCATGTCATAGTGCTTGTTGTTTGGCCCAGAGCTGTCACATGGTGCTGGAGTGACCATTGTTCCTGTGTATGCGCCAACTAGGATATACACAGGTCTTCTGTTCCTCGTTTCCAATGGCTGGCAGGGCACAGCTGGACCTGTTTATGGAAAAGGGCATTAAATTAAAGGATAAGTGCACTTTGGGGTACAAGTGTGCTTCTGCTTTTTGCCTCTTTCCCCTGACCTCGCCCAACACCCCCCTCCACTTATGCCAGAGCCACCAGACTGAGACATTGAGCTCCACAAGTCTCTCTCCCTAGGCCATGCTTGTGATTTACAGCCCAATAGACTACTATGGGGTCTTCTCTCTTTGTTTTCGGCCTTGGAACCCTGCCCCGTAGATGTCTGTGGGGCTGTAATGCGCATGCATCTCCAAGATAATGAGACTTGTGGTGCTGCCGGGTAAAAAGCCTTTATTGTAGAAGAAACCTAGCATGTCTCTTCAGCAGTAAAAAAAAATAAAAATCCGTCTCACAATTTATTTTCATTTTAAAGCCCCCAATGAACTTTTAACTTGACTGAGTCTTCTTGAATAGAATATAGATATTTGTAACCCTTCTGTTGCAGATCTCCACATACTGCAGCTCCAGCGGATACACATTTGAGCAGCTCCGGAAGGGGCCCAACCTGCAGTGCATTTATACTCTGGATGCTGTCATCTGCAAGGTGCAAGTGTCCCTGGATGAACATTTCTCCAAGCTATCCGCAGAGACCGACCCTCACAAATCCTCCCAAGTTGCCAAGAACCTCCTCCCAGCGTCATTACAGCTGCTTGATATGTATGCATCACTGACCCGCTGCTACTTGCTGCAGAGCCTGCCCGAGGAGGGCTCTGATGAGAAGAAGCTGCAGGGCTACGCTGCTGTTCTGGCCATCGGCTCCTCCCGCTGTAAAGCCAACACTCTGGGTATGATGGTCGGATGCTGGGGATGTAAAACGTTTCAGATTTTTTTTTTCACCAAAAAGCTCATTTGATGACTGAGGGTTTGTCAAATTTGCAGGGCCTGTGTTGATTCAGAATCTTCCAACTGCCGTACAGACCTTGTGTGAGTCTTGGAACAACATCCACACCAATGAGTTCCCCAGCATTGGGTCTTGGGTAAGTGAGAAGTTTGCATGTATATTATGAAATGCGATTCCTTGGAGAGGCAACACTCTGTCTCTGTAGACGTCTCCTATGGCGTATAGAAAGCTCAATGCGGTTGTTTATCGCACATCACGAAACACAGAGCCTCTTGTATGAAACCGCTGCGCAGACATAACCATCACCTTGGACACTAGCAAAAAAAACAAAAACCTTGCCTAATGGGGAGGGGTTATGCCTAGGAGGGGACTTCTGCCATTTTTTGCAATTTGCTGAAGGTGGCAGCATAACCCTATGGTAGTTGATATGAAGTTGCTCGGTGTTCTGTGATGTACTCCAAAGAGAGGATTGTACAGGTAAACAAAAGCCCCGTTTTTCTTTCTTTTAGCGCAATGCCTTTGCGAATGACACCATCCCGTCAGAGAGTTACATTGGCGCTGTCCAGGCGGCTCACCTAGGCACTCTGTGTAGTCCCAGTCTGTCTCTGGCTGCCTCACTCAAGCATGTCCTCCTGTCTCTGGTTCGCCTCACCGGGGACCTCATAGTGTGAGTTCTGCTGCGGCTGCTGATCACTGTTTTTTTATTGCAGTGTTGTTATTTGTGTCTAATATTCTCTACTCCAAATCATTGCAGTTGGTGCCCGGAGGACCTGAACTCCCGCCAGCTGACCCAATCACTGCTTCCTCTGCTTCTGGAGAGCAGCACGGAGAGTGTGGCAGAACTGTGCAGCACGTCCCTGGAGCGGGTACTCGGACCAGCTGAGTCAGATGAGTTCCTGTCCAAGGTGTACGAAAAGCTGATCACCGGATGTTACAATATCCTCGCCCATCACTCCGACCCATCCAGGTCAATTACGGCCTCTGATTTGCAAAAGTCAGCATGTGTCTCATTTAATCAGATTTCCCAGCACTTCTTATTATGTCTGTCTGAATGGACAGGAAGTTTTGGGGAGAGATGTGTGTCCTCAAAGGTGGCAAAGACTTCAGTAAAGATATAATCTACCCCACATGTTTTGGCTGGTGTTTGTGTTGTTTAATTACGATGACAACTGATTGACCGCACATTACTTTGTAGTGGGCTGGACGAGTCTATTCTGGAGGAGTGTTTGCAGTACCTGGAGAAGCAGTTGGAGACCAGCCAGGCACGGAAAGCAATGGAAGAATTCTTCACTGAGAGGTATGTAGACTGGTGACATTCGGGTAGACTCGGTGAACCTGGGAATATGTTTCTGATGGATACCAAAAGAAGACAGTGAGGCATTTTTGGTGGATATGGTGATGTATGGGGCTTATCCATGAGTGGCTGACATTTAAGGCTGTGGATGAGTGTTACCCGTATTACAGATCTGTATCAAGATAAATTATACCATCTAATTAGCCTTGTCCATGGGGTAACGCCATTTCCTTAGCAGAGATTATTTATTCAAGCTGATAGATTTCTGATCAAACTACAGGGCCTCTTTGTATGCCGTCACTTCATCTAAAACGGTATGGTATTTGATCTGGTCTGGTGTTCTTAACCATTTGGCTGTAAGGTAAATAATTGCCATGGTATCCAGTTATATTGTGTGCAGTACATTCCACCCCAATAGGCATTCTTTACAGCTGAGCATACATTTTTTTTTTTTTTTTTTATTTATATATTTGAATAAAAGTTACCGTATTTTTCGCCGTATAAGACGCACTCTTTCTTCCCCAAAACTGGGGGGGAAATGTCAGTGCATCTTATGGAGCGAATATGGAGCGGCCGGTCCGGTATTTCCACCGCGGCCGTGTCAGAATACCGGGCCGGCCGCTCAGCTCTGCAGCGGGACCTTACCTGTTCCTCTATCCAGCGGCGTGCTGTCTTCCCGGCTTCTGTAGTGTGGGCACTGGGCATGACAGCCGGGTGCTAAGTGCGCATGCGCAAGAAGCGGTGCTTTTTGTGAATGGTAAGGCGGTACCTGGGACACATGACCAATCCCAGAAGCCGCCGGACCAATCACAAAGCGCAAGTGCTTCTCGCTCATGCGCACTGGGCACCCGGCTGTCATGCCGAGCGCCATTACAGAAGCCGGGAAGACAGCGCGCGGCTGGATAGAGGAACAGGTAAGATCAAACAAAAACTCTGCGGAATTAAGAGCAGGTACCTGTCAAATTCAGGTACCCGCTCCCCCCCCCCCTCCCCAAAGGTCAGCAGTCATCTCCTGTACTGTCCGCAGTCTCTGGTCATCCCTGTACTGTGTCCGCAGTCTCTGGTCATCCCTGTGCTGTCCGCAGTCTCTGGTCATCCCTGTGCTGTCCGCAGTCTCTGGTCATCCCTGTGCTGTCCGCAGTCTCTGGTCATCCCTGTGCTGTCCGCAGTCTCTGGTCATCCCTGTGCTGTCCGCAGTCTCTGGTCATCCCTGTGCTGTCCGCAGTCTCTTGTCATCCCTGTGCTGTCCGCAGTCTCTGGTCATCCCTTTGCTGTCCGCAGTCTCTGGTCATCCCTTTGCTGTCCGCAGTCTCTGGTCATCCCTTTGCTGTCCGCAGTCTCTGGTCATCCCTGTGCTGTCCGCAGTCTCTGGTCATCCCTTTGCTGTCCGCAGTCTCTGGTCATCCCTGTGCTGTCCGCAGTCTCTGGTCATCCCTGTGCTGTCCGCAGTCTCTGGTCATCCCTGTGCTGTCCGCAGTCTCTGGTCATCCCTGTGCTGTCCGCAGTCTCTGGTCATCCCTGTGCTGTCCGCAGTCTCTGGTCATCCCTGTGCTGTCCGCAGTCTCTGGTCATCCCTGTGCTGTCCGCAGTCTCTGGTCATCCCTGTGCTGTCCGCAGTCTCTGGTCATCCCTGTGCTGTCCGCAGTCTCTGGTCATCCCTGTGCTGTCCGCAGTCTCTGGTCATCCCTGTGCTGTCCGCAGTCTCTGGTCATCCCTGTGCTGTCCGCAGTCTCTGGTCATCCCTGTGCTGTCCGCAGTCTCTGGTCATCCCTGTGCTGTCCGCAGTCTCTGGTCATCCCTGTGCTGTCCGCAGTCTCTGGTCATCCCTGTGCTGTCCGCAGTCTCTGGTCATCCCTGTGCTGTCCGCAGTCTCTGGTCATCCCTGTGCTGTCCGCAGTCTCTGGTCATCCCTGTGCTGTCCGCAGTCTCTGGTCATCCCTGTGCTGTCCGCAGTCTCTGGTCATCCCTGTGCTGTCCGCAGTCTCTGGTCATCCCTGTGCTGTCCGCAGTCTCTGGTCATCCCTGTGCTGTCCGCAGTCTCTGGTCATCCCTGTGCTGTCCGCAGTCTCTGGTCATCCCTGTGCTGTCCGCAGTCTCTGGTCATCCCTGTGCTGTCCGCAGTCTCTGGTCATCCCTTTGCTGTCCGCAGTCTCTGGTCATCCCTGTGCTGTCCGCAGTCTCTGGTCATCCCTGTGCTGTCCGCAGTCTCTGGTCATCCCTGTGCTGTCCGCAGTCTCTGGTCATCCCTGTGCTGTCCGCAGTCTCTGGTCATCCCTGTGCTGTCCGCAGTCTCTGGTCATCCCTGTGCTGTCCGCAGTCTCTGGTCATCCCTGTGCTGTCCGCAGTCTCTGGTCATCCCTGTGCTGTCCGCAGTCTCTGGTCATCCCTGTGCTGTCCGCAGTCTCTGGTCATCCCTGTGCTGTCCGCAGTCTCTGGTCATCCCTGTGCTGTCCGCAGTCTCTGGTCATCCCTGTGCTGTCCGCAGTCTCTGGTCATCCCTGTGCTGTCCGCAGTCTCTGGTCATCCCTGTGCTGTCCGCAGTCTCTGGTCATCCCTGTGCTGTCCGCAGTCTCTGGTCATCCCTGTGCTGTCCGCAGTCTCTGGTCATCCCTGTGCTGTCCGCAGTCTCTGGTCATCCCTGTGCTGTCCGCAGTCTCTGGTCATCCCTGTGCTGTCCGCAGTCTCTGGTCATCCCTGTGCTGTCCGCAGTCTCTGGTCATCTCCTGTACTGTGTCTGCAGTCCATTAGTTCAGAATTTTTTTTTCCTGTTTTCTGCCTCTAAAACCTAGGTGCGTCTTATACGGCGAAAAATACGGTATATATTTTAGATTCATCAATTGGCCAGATGATGCGTAGGGAAATCCTCGTCCAGTATAGATTTGTTATTTGCCAAAGATATGATTTACAATTAGGGCTTAGTTCAATAGTTTAACAAAAGAAGAAGCCAAGTTTCCTCTCATCATGACACCCACGTTTCCTAAAATGTCACATTGGGTCCTCTCTACTGAAAGGCCACTTCAGAAGACTTGACTCTTCATGTATTTTCATACTCCATGTTGTCTGGTATATCCAGTTTCCTTTTCATGCTGAAAGCCACATGACATATTTTATGCACTTCAGTACTCATCTTTATTTATTGCAGAGGAGAACTGGTACAAATCATGATGGCCACTGCAAACGAGGCTCTCTCCGCTAAGTTCTGCAACCGGGTTCTGAAGCTCTTCACAAAACTTTTCCAGCTCAGTAAGTGGTTTACGATTGGTGGTGTGGCAGAACAATAACTCGGGGTTTACAAGACTGTAGAGCAGCCATTCTCAATCAGCCAAGGTTCCATGGAACCCCAAGGTTTTTCACCAAGAATCTATACGCTGAATTCCCCCCAATATAATGGGACTTTGTCGGCAATAAAAGTACATTTAAAAAATATATTATGATCTTTATTACAATATCATAAAAGGTCTTATGTTTTTCTAAATTCCAGTCACACAAAATACATATTAAAATTAGAGTTGTTACATATTTCCAACGGTTTACATTGAAGACTGACATGTTTCGGAGACTTAAGCTCCTTCTTCAGGGTAACTCTGTATACATTGCAAAATGGATATACAAATAAAACTATTTAACCCCTTGACACTGAGCGCACGCAAATATGCGGCCTCTCGGCGTTTGGGCCTTGACGCCAAGCGGCCGCATATTTGTGGGCAATTAGAGAATACATATATGCTGGGAGCGCGCTCCCAGCACATATGTCCGTGACTCACGGAAAGGTCCCGGTCTCCCCTTTCGATTGGGACCTTTTCTGATCATGTGACAGCAAATCACGGCAGTCACATGACCCTAAAACCCCACCCGCCTCCTGGCTTCTGAAACTCTTAAAGGGCCGGGAGGCGCCGAGCCTAGTGGTTAAAGTCTGAACAAATACATTCTCCTGATCGCCACATCAAATACCAGAGTTTCACACTAGGTAGAGAGAAAAAGGAAAGGTCTCCTCGTCACATTGCAGCCCTATCAAGACGGACACCGAGATCACTCAAAGATTGCAAGGGGATGGATTCCAGCCGATTCCTTTCTGCTGACCCCCATTTAATTATATTGGAGGTTCCCTCAGACCTGAAAATTAGTTTAAGGGTTCCTCTGGGGTAAAGAGGTTGAGAAAAACTTCTGTAGATCTGTAAAACCCCGGAATTTGGAGAGCTGCACTTGAATTTTGCTTTCTCGCTTTATTATGGAGAAAGTGTGTCCATTCTGTCAATGAAGTGGAGAGCCACTGGAGTGTGGCCTGTGTTCAAGGTGGGGGGGATAAGGGGAGTGTGGGCCTGTGTTCAAAGTGGGGGCGATAGGTGAGTGTGGCCTGTGTTCAAAGTGGGAGGGCGGGGGAATAGGTAATTGTGGCCTGTGTTCAAAGTGGGAGGGCGGGGGAATAGGTAATTGTGGCCTGTGTTCAAGGTGGGTGGGGGGGATAGGTGAGTGTGGCCTGTGTTCAAGATGGGGGGGGTAGGCGAGTGTGGCCTGTGTTCAAGATGGGGGGGTAGGCGAGTGTGGCCTGTGTTCAAGGTGGGTGGGGGGGATAGGTGAGTGTGGCCTGTGTTCAAGATGGGGGGGTAGGCCAGTGTGGCCTGTGTTCAAGGTGGGGAGGTAGGCGAGTGTGGCCTGTGTTGAAGGGGGGGTTATAGGTGAGTGTGGCCTGTGTTCAAGATGGGGGGGGGGGGTAGGCGAGTGTGGCCTGTGTTCAATGTGTTCAATGTGTTCAATGTGTTCAATGTGTTCAATGTGTTCAAGGTGGGAGGTGGAGGTGAGTGTGGGCTGTATTCTTCCATTTTTAAGCCATTTCTTCTCTTGCCATAGCGGAGAAGAACCCGAGCCCCAGCCTGTTGCATCTCTGCGGTACGATCGCTCAGCTTGCTTGTGTGGAGCCCTCCCAGTTACAATCCTGGCTCGTTCGTATGACCACTCCGCCTCCAAAAGACTCTGACCAGGCTGAGATCGTCCAGGAGAACCGGCAGTTGCTGCAGCTACTCACAGCTTACATTGTGCGAGAGAACAGGTGAGACCACCCAGCCGCTCCAACCTCCTCCTGTATCTTCTGCCAGAGATTCTTCCATTCATATGTTTGATGTTTGTGCCTTGCAGCCAAGTCGGAGAAGGTGTGTGCACTGTGCTCCTCAGTACCCTCATCCCTATGGCCACTGAGCTGCTTGCCAATGGTGATGGCACTGGATTTCCAGAACTGATGGTTGTGATGGCTACCCTGGCAAGTGCCGGACAAGGCGCAGGTCATCTCCAGCTTCACTCTGCTGCTATGGACTGGCTGGCAAGATGGTGAGTGTTTTCAGTAGTTACACCATATGGCCAAAAGTGTTCGGCACTGGACCCTCGCACTGGACCCTCGCACTGGACCCTCGCACTGGACCCTCGCACTGGACCCTCGCACTGGACCCTCGCACTGGACCCTCGCACCTACATGAGCTTGTTAGCCAATTACGAAACTGGGCACAAATACATAGTTGACCCCCCCCCTTTACAGCTATAACTACTCCCCACTCTTTTGGGAAGGCTTTCCTCAAAATTTCAGATGGTGTCTGTGGGATCATATGTTCTATTGTGAGGTCAGGTTGTGTTGAATGAAAAGACTCATCATTCCAGATCATCCCAAGGGTGTTCAGTAGGGTGAGGTCAGGGCTCTGTACTGGCCATTTTGAGTTCCTCCACACAAAACTGGTCAAACCATGTCTTTATGGAGCTGCCTTTGTACACGGGGGGGCAGTCACTGGGGAACAGAAAAGTGTCTTCACAAAACTGTTGCCACAAGGCTGGAAGCCAACAACTTTCCAAAATGTTGTTCTATGTTCGAGTATTAACAGTATCCTTCCCTGGGGGCACCTGAACCCAATCATTTGGAAGGGAGTTCACGTAGTTTGTTCTAGAAGTGGATCAGGTCCGGACTCCGCCTATAACCCTTTTATATGTCTCTTTCAGCAAGAAATATCTGTCTCAAAAGAATGTGATCGAAAAGCTGAACAACAATGTCATGCAAGGAAAGGTAAATTACTCTACGTGTAGAGGGAGAATTGTAGAATTTCATGTCTGCTCAAAATCCGCTTGATAAAAGATACAGCCAGCCATTACCAGGAAAACACAGGGGTTTGGGGTAGTTTTATTTGCATCGGGACAAAATATAATTTACATTTTTTTTTTTTTGTAATTCTTTGTGTAGTCTACCCAGCCAGTAGATGGCAGTGTTGTCTCATTTCCACATCTTTACCATGCTTCCTTTTCAGCTCTGCTGGATGAAACCCTTGTTTACAGAACTTGCTTTACAACCGGCTGCCCACTGTGCATGCGTGAGCTGCACTGTGCTTCTGTGAATGGTCCTGCACTCTTCGGGGGGGGGGGGGTCAGGGTGGGTAGAGAGAGAGGAGAACCTCAGCTCGGACTGCCTAGCTGATCCAAGCGGAACTGGAAAACGGGTACCCCCCCCCCCCCCCCCCAAAAAAAATACATGCCAAATTAGGTAAAAGGGAGGGAAGGAGGACTGAAGTGGAACTTCCCCTTTTAGGGGAAAGCTGCACTTTAAGGTTTTAATCAGACAAATCGGAGCCCAAAGCATGCTTCTCTCCCGGGCTTTCTCTTCAGCTAAGCCATTGTGGTAAAAAAAAAAATAAAATAAATTTATGTATATATCTATGAAATTTGACCAAAACACATTAGGCCTCTTGCACACTGCAGCTTGAAAAAAGCTCAGCGGGGGTTGGGTGTTTTGTTTTTTTTTTTTCCCTTTATTTTAACCACTAGCCTACCGGGCACTTAAACCCCCTTCCTGCCCAGGCCAGTTTTCAACTTTCAGTGTTGGTATTTAATCGCTGCTGGATGTTTTATTTTTTGCACTATAAACAAAAAGAAAGAAGAAAAAAAATTTGGGACATGTTTGGCGAGTTAAAAAAGACTCACCAAAAACTCCTCTTCCTATTGAAATCAATGGAAAATACCTAAAAAAAAAAAAAAAAAAAAAAAAAAAAAAAGCCTCTGTGAAGCGTTTTTGGTGCAGTTTTTAAGTCATGTGCCCTTTAAAAACGCTCAGTGCAGCAAAAGCATGGTAAAAACGCCTATGCGTTTTTTGCTGTGTTTTGTGGAGGATCAGTGTGAAAGTAGCCCAAGGAGTTTTTGAAGCTTTTTTGCGTTTAAAAAAAAAAAAAAAAGCACCTGAAAAGCTCAAGAAAAATGCTTCCCTATGTATGTGAATGTATATCTGTGTATGCTTTCAAACTGAGGTGGTACGATCTAAAAACTTCTGCTTGCAGCATCTTTGGGGCATGTTTGGTGAGCCTCTTCCCATGTAAAATTTGGTGCAGTTTTTAGGTCACGTGTCCTTTAAAAATGCTCAGCGTGGTAAAAACGTCTATGCGTTTTTACTGTTTTTGTGGTGGATCTGTGTGAAAGTAGCTTAAATTTGACCATCTAATTCTGTGTAGAGGATCTGAAGAAGATCGTTCAGAATACAGGAGATGATGGCTAGCTTGGTGCTTGGATTTCTATCCATACCAGCTGTAGGAAGATGGAAATCTTGATTGCCGTTTTTATGACCTTTTTGTGTGATCATTTAGCACGTCACTGTCCTGGAGTGCACATGTCACATTGTCTCATACCTGGCCGATGTTACCAATGCCTTAAGCCACAGTGCCGGACAGGGGCACTGCCATGTGCCTGTGGATGGAGAGGAGCGAGCGATTGAGGTGGACTCAGACTGGGTGGAAGAGCTTGCAGTTGAAGAGGATGATTCACAAGCCGAAGACTCTGTAAGTTGCCAGTTCCAATGCTGCTCTGAGCAATGCCTGATCTGGGGGGAGAACATCTGAGGGTGGACAGAAATGACCGAATAGCAATGGTGTGCATCAACTCATGCTAAGCCAGGGAGATCTCCCCAATGAATACCCCCCCCCCCCCCAGCCCTGGTGCCCAGCTTGCTGCCCTTTGGTACCTGCAGACCAGTAGTGGAAGCATTCATTTGTAGCCTATGAGGGCTGTGATCACTAGCAGTCATATGTAGCATGTCCCCAGTCTCTGACTGTCTCCTATAATGTGTCTTCAGTCTCCCACCACACATGTATGTCTGCGGTCTGATCGTCTCCTCGAGGAATTCCCTGAGTCTTCTGGAGACTAATGAATATTATCTGCTGCTCTTTTGGAGGTGTCAGGGGCCACAGGTGACCCTATACCTTGTAAGTTGATGACAGATGCCCTACAGACACCAGAACACTGATCTTCAGCCCATGAGATCATCATTTTTCATGGCTGAAAAGTTTTAAGGCAGCTGATAGGGGAGAGTTTATGCTTCAAAAGGTTTATGTCCAGGTTATAAAATGTCGATCATTTCCGGATGGTTAGGAATAAACTAATGGCCGGACATACACGGGTCGAAATTCGACTGATTTTTTTGGTCTGAAAATTGGACCTAAAAATAATCAGCCGATTTTCATTCTCTTAGTGGGTCAATGGCACCGGCTGATTTCTCTGTTCCTCCCCTTTGCGTTGATCGGACATGTATCAAAATTTGTGAAAAACGACCGGTTTTCGACTCAGTGATGGTCAAATCGTACGATTGTTTTTACGAAAAGAATATGCGCCTGAGCCGTGACCTGGAAGGAACAGAAGTTTTGCCTGTTATATGGGGTGAACTTTATGACTCGGTCGGCCAATTTTCAAAATCATTGATGGCGCCATCGAATTTGTGAAGTGAATGGGAATACCACAAATAGCGCTCTCAACCCTCAAATACACTTAAATAAATTTAAAATTATATAACCAGTACATAAATAAATATAAATAAACATATAAAATAAATTAAATAAAAACAAAAACTGCCACCAGTTACCGAGTGATTTCCGTTTTCGGATGAAGAATCGTTTGGAATTCGACCCATGTATGGCCTGCATAAATCTGAGATTGATGACCATCTCTAATTTGGTCTTTTAAATATACAATTAAGTGTTTTGTTATATCTGCTAAAAGAGCGAGAACAGTTGATCCTGCCAGAAATCTTGTAAACTGATAAATTCTCATCCGTTGCATTGTTCCCAACTCTCTATGGACTATGGAACACCTCCCTCCTATGTTATGGAAAAGGAGGGAGGAAGAGGCATCCTGTGGTCTTGTTCTCTGGTGACAGCGCTGCTCCTCCATAGCTACAGTACATTTAGTGAATGTTGTCACCCTAGGACAGGAAGTGTGTTGCTGGCAGGATCACCAGGTGGAAGTAAAGGAAGAAGAAACCATGAAAACAAATGCGGCCCGCACATTCTAAAGGCTGATGAGCTGCAATGTGTTACGTTTTTGGTTTTAGAAAAGTTTTAAAAGTTGCTGTCAACAGTTTGTGTTCAGGCGGAGGACCCCTTTATATGTTAGTAGTTTGGAGAATAGAACGGCACAATGACGTCACTTACGTCCTTTTTTTTTTTTTTCATTTTCTGTACGATACAGGATGAAGATTCTCTGTGTAACAAGCTGTGTACCTTCACCATCACACAGAAAGAGTTCATGAATCAACACTGGTAAGTCCGTACCAATGCAGAGGGGTGTGTGTGTGTGTAATCAAGATCCTCGGGGGGGGGGGGGGGGGGTTCTATAGGTGGTAAAGGTTTTATATATTTGCCTATAAAGATGGCTGCAAGGGCAGTCTGACAATTTCCCGGCTGACAAAGGTGTGACCACACAGACGTGAAACCTTATCGCTGCACCAAGCCACTCTTCCAGATGTTCGGTGCTGAAAATGGCTCACGCACGCTACATGGTTTTTATGCGCTGTTTGCAAACACTTGGCATGATGGGTTGTACATGACATGAGTAGTCGGTGCTTATTTCTGGGGTTCTGACTTTTTGGTGTTTTTGTCTGCAGGTATCACTGTCACACCTGTAAGATGGTGGATGGCGTAGGTGTCTGCACTGTCTGTGCCAAGGTCTGCCACAAGGACCACGAGATTTCCTATGCCAAGTATGGCTCCTTCTTCTGTGACTGCGGAGCTAAAGAAGATGGCAGCTGCCTGGTGAGTGTTCCCTTGTTGTGGTGGGTGTTCCCTTGTTGTGGTGCGTGTTCCCTTGTTGTGGTGCGTGTTCCCTTGTTGTGGTGGGTGTTCCCTTGTTGTGGTGCGTGTTCCCTTGTTGTGGTGGGTGTTCCCTTGTTGTGGTGGGTGTTCCCTTGTTGTGGTGGGTGTTCCCTTGTTGTGGTGGGTGTTCCCTTGTTGTGGTGGGTGTTCCCTTGTTGTGGTGGGTGTTCCCTTGTTGTGGTGGGTGTTCCCTTGTTGTGGTGGGTGTTCCCTTGTTGTGGTGCGTGTTTCCTTGTTGTGGTGCGTGTTTCCTTGTTGTGGTGCGTGTTTCCTTGTTGTGGTGCGTGTTCCCTTGTTGTGGTGCGTGTTCCCTTGTTGTGGTGCGTGTTCCCTTGTTGTGGTGCGTGTTCCCTTGTTGTGGTGCGTGTTCCCTTGTTGTGGTGCGTGTTCCCTTGTTGTGGTGCGTGTTCCCTTGTTGTGGTGCGTGTTCCCTTGTTGTGGTGCGTGTTCCCTTGTTGTGGTGCGTGTTCCCTTGTTGTGGTGCGTGTTCCCTTGTTGTGGTGCGTGTTCCCTTGTTGTGGTGCGTGTTCCCTTGTTGTGGGTGCGTGTTCCCTTGATGTGGTGCGTGTTCCCTTGATGTGGTGCGTGTTCCCTTGTTGTGGTGCGTGTTCCCTTGTTGTGGTGCGTGTTCCCTTGTTGTGGTGCGGGTTCCCTTGATGTGGTGCGGGCGCTCCCTTGTTGTGGTGCGGGCGCTCCCTTGTTGTGGTGCGGGCGCTTTCTTGCTGTGTGGCGGGTGCTCCCTTGCTGTGGTGCGGGCGCTCCCTTGCTGTGGTGCGGGCGCTCCCTTGCTGTGGTGCGGGTGCTCCCTTGCTGTGGTGCGGGCGCTCCCTTGTTGTGGTGCGGGTGCCCCCTTGTTTCTGATTTAGAATTGGGCAGTGCACTTCGGGCAACAAGAACTCCAGCATTGGCCTGAAAGGGTGTGACGGAACATTTGCTGTCCGGTCTTGTTATGAGTCTCATGGCCCAACCCACTGCTGAGCTCCATGTTGATGACTAAGGTGGAGTCGAGAGTGACTTTTACATCCCGGTCACACTGACACTGTACTAATGGCACTGGGCAGGAAGGGGTTAACATCTGGGACGATCAAAGGGTTAACTGTGTTCTGGGTATGTTTTACTAGGGGGCAGTGTGTTGGTGCTTCACTGTAAGTACACTGCTCTGGATGGCTGTGCTGTACCCAAGCCGACAGGGAGGAGGAGGACTGTTAGTAAACAAAGCAGTCATCTTCCCCATCGGAAATCCTCGGTAATCACTGGGCACCGGTGGGGAATCACTGGCCAGGACCCAGTGATTGACGGCCGCGAATGGCGGTGCGGGCAGGGCGCCTGCGCGCCCCCTACCCGAAAATACAAAATCACTGCTCTGGATGGCTGTGCTGTGTCTGAGCCGACAGGGAGGAGGACTGTCAGTAAACAAAGCAGTCGTCCTCCCCATCGGAGATCCTCGGTGTTCACCGGGAGCAAGTGGGGAATCATCGGCCGGGACCCGGTGATTGATGGCTGTGAATGTTGGTACAGGCAGGGTGCCCGCGCGCCACCTACCTGGAAATACATACATGTGTATATATACGTGATTTTGCACACCCATGCTGCCCTGTAGCAGTATATCTTCTGTAGGGTGCTCGGGATGTGGTTACAGCAGTCATTCCGACTTGGTCAGAGCCGCAGCGATTTTCTAAAGTAGCGCCTACACTACTTCAGGTGCAGATTGCATAGACATCTGCGCCTTGCAAGTCGCACCTTAAGACCGAATGACATCCGACTTCACTGGAAGTCACACAATTTCCAAGTCGGATCGGTGTGACCGGGGTGTTAGTCTGCCGACTATTCAGGCACGGTCTGAGCTTTGCTGAATGATTTGTAGGTCATACTAATTCAACCTTTTCCTCAATTGGTTCTAGAAAAAAAAATGTCTTTGTTGCTTGAAAATCAAATAATTCATGACTGTTATTGGTTTCCATGAGCAAATGGAGACTTTCGATCATAAAGCCCAGAGACTGGTGCGAGGGGGTAGTCTAAGACCTGTTGTGTATAGAGCCCTGTCATGTGATCGGTACAGGACCTCACGTAGCACTTCTCTCTCCAGGCTCTGGTCAAAAGGACTCCTAGCAGCGGTATGGGCTCCACCATGAAGGAGTCGGCCTTCCAGAGTGAACCTCGTCTGCCAGAAAGTGCCATCAGACACCCCGGCTCTGCCCTCACCGACAAAGGGAAGGTGACAATCGGTGACGGGAAGGGTGAAGACGAGAAGCCAAAGCGGAGCAGCCTGTGCCGGAACATAGAAGGTTGCAGAGAGGAGCTGATGTGTCAGGTAAGTGGACTTGATACGGTCAGTACACCGTTGTATGGAAAGTTAGCAACAGAGCAGAACTTTGGGCAATCAGAATAAATACTGATTTACTGTATCATACAGGGTTTCCATATGTGTACAAAATACAGGTTTCCCATGTGTCCTAGCCAGGGGACACACAAAATATATCACTTTTTTTTTTTTTCTCACTATGCATTTTGTCTGTGTCCAGACTTTAGGGACACCCTGTATAAAGGAATTTACACAGCACTTTACATACTAGACATTCACATCAGTCCTTGCCCACAAGGCCCCCATCATTCCTCCATACCGTACATAGGAACCAACACTTGCGCTCAGATTTTGAGCAACAGAAATAAATAAAAGCCGCTTGCACATATAAAGGCAATATTATGATGTAAATGAAGGAAATGCCGTGCTAGTTATATAATGATCTTATGTCACTTTAACCCCTTCCCGCCGGCGCCTCCCGGCCCTTTAAGAGTTTCAGACGCCGGGAGGCGGGGCGGGTGGGGCGGCGTTTAGGGATCTTATACATATAAAAATGCAGCGCTGTAAAATGATCAAATCATGCAAATCAACACAATAATAGTCCTGAAAAGGTGCTCAATAATTCCCACTGCCAATGGAAAGAATGCAAACTAACCAGAAGCGCATTTAAAATACGCATGTGTGTAAGAAATCCTGGAGATTCCCCTCTCTCCCTCTGGTCAGAAAATGGATGACGCCCTCTTGTGGGAAAAACGAAATCCTGCAGGTCAGGAAGCTCCCAGGATAGGATATTCCTCTTCAATGGAACCAGGGCTGGGATTGAAATCACTCTGTGGCTGTGAAGTTGTCAGAAAGACCCCTCACAGAGAGATACTCATAGTGTAGTATATTACTTCAATTTATTTAAAAAAAACCAAGTAAAACATATAATCAGGCGGCAAGTGAAAGTGACCCACTGACCCTCTTAAAATTATAGGTGGCCGCCGGGCCTCCACATGGCACCGGCGGCGTAGTGTCAACGACGTCCACAGGCTCCTCCTGACGTGTTTCGTGCGCACGCACTTCTTCTGAGGTAGAGCAAGGCGTTTAGGGATCATGTGACCGCTGTGACGCGTCCTCGCGGCGGTCACATGATCGGGAAAGGTCCCGATCGAAAGAGCAGACCGGGACCTTTCCGTGAGTACCGCAGGGCGAACGCTCTCAGCACATATGGTTTTTGTTGCATGAACGCAAATGTGCGGCCGCTCGGTGTCTGGGCCCAGATGCCGGGAGGTCGCACATTTGTTTGCGGCCGGCATAAAGGGGTTAAATAAATAAACAGGAGGCGCACACACCTAGTGCATTATCCAAAAACATAGACGAAGCACGTATAAAAAAAGCTTTTGCGTAATGAAGATGGCCACAACGGCAGGCAAGGTGTTCCAGCTGTCAGTGCGGTCAAAAGGCTGACGCGTTTCGGGGACCAGTCCCTTTCCATGGTTACTTATAGCTTGACCTTCATACAGGCTGGTCAGCAGCTCTGAGGAAAGGGACTCGTCCCCGAAACACGTCAACCTTTTGACCGCACTGACAGCTGGAACACCTTGCCTGCCATTGTGGCCATCTTCATTACGCAAAAGATTTTTTTATACATGCTTTGTCTGACTGTTTTTGTCTTTTTATACCTTTGAATAAACCTTGGATAATGCACTAGGTGTGTGCGCCTCCTGTTTACTCTTTAGTGGTCCATCTCCCCGTCTGAGGAGGGCTGCACCCCTGAAGCATCTTTTGGTCGCCTCTGTCTTGGTCCCCTCGGCTTTCCTTTAGCTATTCATTTCCTGGAGCTCTGGAGGGAACACACGATATTCACTTTAAATAAAGTCCATATAGGTTCCCGGATGAATGGAAGAAGGTGCGTAAAGGGAAAAGTTTGATCCAAAAAACCGTCGCCATACACCTGAAACAGATTGGCCTCTTACCAGGCAATTGGACCGCACAAAGTCGGTCAACATGCGCCGTGTGATATAACCTCAATAAACGATCCTCAATAGAGGTCCCCTCCAGAATGAAAAGTAGCTTCAATGATCTCCAAATGGCAGAAACTCCCATCCGATGGTCGGGGAATGAATAACGAGGAAAATCAACTCATTGTGAAGTATTTATTATCTAACTGGATACATTTATTTTAGGTTCCTCGTATATCAGTATATTTATTATATTTATTTCAGGTACTTATATAGCGCCGTCAATTTACACATTGCTGTACATATATATTGTACATTCACATCAGTCCCTAACCCTCAAGGGGCGTAGAATCTAAGGTCCCTAACCCTCAAGGGCCGTACAATCTAAGGTCCCTAACCCTCAAGGGGCGTACAATCTAAGGTCCCTAACCCTCAAGGAGCGTACAATCTAAGGTCCCTAACCCTCAAGGGGGGTACAATCTAAGGTCCCTAACCCTCGAGGAGCGTACAATCTAAGGTCCCTAACCCTTGAGGAGCGTACAATCTAAGGTCCCTAACCCTCAAGGGGCGTACAATCTAAGGTCCCTAACCCTCAAGGAGCGTACAATCTAAGGTCCCTAACCCTCAAGGAGCGTACAATCTAAGGTCCCTAACCCTCAAGGAGCGTACAATCTAAGGTCCCTAACCCTCAAGGAGCGTACAATCTAAGGTCCCTAACCCTCAAGGGGCGTACAATCTAAGGTCCCTAACCCTCAAGGAGCGTAGATTCTAAGGTCCCTAACCCTCAAGGAGCGTACAATCTAAGGTCCCTAACCCTCAAGGGGCGTACAATCTAAGGTCCCTAACCCTCGAGGGGCGTACAATCTAAGGTCCCTAACCCTCGAGGAGCGTACAATCTAAGGTCCCTAACCCTTGAGGAGCGTACAATCTAAGGTCCCTAACCCTTGAGGAGCGTACAATCTAAGGTCCCTAACCCTCGAGGGGCGTACAATCTAAGGTCCCTGACCCTCAAGGGGCGTACAATCTAAGGTCCCTGACCCTCAAGGGGCGTACAATCTAAGGTCCCTGACCCTCAAGGGGCGTACAATCTAAGGTCCCTGACCCTCAAGGGGCGTACAATCTAAGGTCCCTGACCCTCAAGGGGCGTACAATCTAAGGTCCCTGACCCTCAAGGGGCGTACAATCGAAGGTCCCTAACTCACATTCATACATACACATACTAGGGACAATTTAGACAGGAGCTAATTAACCTACCAGCATGTCTTTGGAGTGTGGGAGGAAACCGGAGTACCTGGAGGAAATGCACACTGGCACAAGGAGAACATGTAGACTCCAGACAGGTGGTGCCGTGGTTGGGATTCAAACCAGTGGCCCCATACTAGGGCCAATTTAGACAGGAGCCAATTCACCTACCAGCATGTCTTTGGAGTAGTATACAAGAAAACCAGCATGGTAAAACAGGATGTTTTTAACCCACAAAATGGCTGCCGTTCCTTCAGAGCACAATGTCACACGGTGAGGCTCCACCCTACGTGTTTCGTCATCAGGGGCGTTGTACATACATACACCAGGGCTAACCGGAACCAAATAAACAACATGTCTTCGGAATATGGGCTGAAACCAGAGTACATGGGAACCCGCACAAGGGGGAACATGCAAACCAGGGGGTGTCCTGGCTGGGATTTGAAGTTTTGACCCTTCCACCTCCTCCGTACTGCAAGCAAGGGGTGCTAGGACAGCCATTGTGCTGTCCTCTACAGATGTGTAAAGTGTTCTACCTAGCAAAGGAGTTCTAAGTCTGTTCAGCCAGTCTTGGTATTCACCAATGCCCGCCGGATTGCAAAGCCAGGCCCGGGTTCTCTTTTCCCGTCTGCAGTTGGTCATACAGCTTGGTCACAGGTTTGCCCCACCCTGTGATTGGATAGTGGAAGAGCTGCAGCTCCCTGATGAGGACATGTTTTGTGTTTTCTCTACAAGATATAGAATGAACGTTTAGCCCGGTTCACACTGGTACGGCTTTAGAATTGTGCTACTTTAGTGCGATTTCAAAGCTGCATATCAGTGCGATTTTCATTGCTGATTTCATTGTGACTTCATATAACATAAGTCTATACAAGGCGCAATGAAATCGGCAAGGAGAGTAGTGCAGGAACCTTTCATAATCGCTGCGACATGAAGGGTTCCATTGCCAGCAATGGGGTGCGACTAGTCATACCATTAGGAACTCAAATCGCATGACAAGTCGCACCCGTGTGAACCGGGCCTGGGCTGGCCATACATTATACAACTTTCTTGAGATTTTTGGTTTAGATTTACCAAACACTTACAATAGGAGGTGAAAACTAACAACACTTTCAATTGTATCCAATTAGGCTGGCCCTTGCACTACATAGGTGAAGGTAAATCTAAAGGAAATTGGGCAGAAATTGTACAGAAAATTGTATAGTGTATGGCCAGCCTTAATCTTCTTCTGGCTCTGCTTTGAGATTGTCTCCTGCCCGAATACAATCAACGTGCTGATTTTATAAATGTCTCCTAGGCAAATTCCTCATTTGCACCTCTGATCCTGGACATGTTGAACTTCCTGATGAACTCTGTCCGGAATAACTTCCAGCAAGCGTCGGCTGTGGGAAGCAGCAGCAGAGCTCAGCAGGCCCTGGACCAGTTACACTCTCTGGAGAAGACTGTGGAGATGACGGACCAGCTGATGGTAATGGATCGGGTTGGTGGGAAGGAGTAAAAGGCCACATGGGAACATTCCGGAATTAACGTCTGTTCTGGTTTTCAGGTTCCCACACTGGGCTCCCAGGAGGGCGCCTTCGAGAACGTGAGAATGAATTACAGCGGCGACCAAGGGCAGACAATCCGCCAACTGATCAGTGCCCATGTGCTCCGCCGGGTGGCCATGTGCGTGCTGTCCTCTCCTCATGGGCGAAGGCAACATCTCGCCGTCAGCCACGAGAAGGGAAAAGTAAGAGATTTTACATTCAGATTTATTAGGTGAACTCCAGCTAGATTAACCACTTCCTGTCCGGCCCATGTACATAAACGGCCGGACGGGAGCAATGCAGGAGCGGGTGGCCGTTTATAAATGGCCCCCGCATTCACTGCCTGTGCGCGCTCCCTGGCAGTGTGCGGCACTGCGATTCGGACCCAGCTGTGTCCTCTGGATACAGCGGAACACCGATCGCTGTATGGGACCTCTGTGTGAGGTCCCAATCATGTGATCCCTGATTGGCTAATCAGTGATCACATGAGCAGTAGTAAACAAGATGTCACTTCCTGATATCATTGCTTGCTAGTGAAATCTGTGAATAATCACAGAGATCACATGGTACAGGGCTACTCACAACAGCCTTGTACCTTGTGACAAGCTGTGATTAATCACAGCTCACACAGTATTCCTCAATGGCTGCAGGAATGCAGCCAGAGAGGAGAAATTATTGCTTTTACAGCCTTTATGGGTGTAAAAGCAATCAGTGTAAAAGAAGAAATAAAAAAAATCTTCATCACCCCCCATAAGTAGTACAGTGTCACCATGGTGACCCTGTACTGCTGGGGTGACAGTATGTCTAAAAAAAAAAAAAAAAAAAAAAAAAATTATATAAAATAAAAATGTAAAAAAATTATAATTTTTGGCTGTAAACTAATTTAGGTTATTTATTTATTTTTTTACTTAAAAGATAGATGAATAAATTTGGCCAAGATTTATGAAGAAAGATTATTTATTTGCAAAATTTTATAAGAAAAACACTTTTTTTTTCAAAATTTTTGGACTTTTCCATTTTATATAGAAAAAAAAATAAAAATCCCAGCGGTGAATAAAAACCACCAAAATAACGTTTTATCTGTCACAATAAAATACTAAAAAATTCATACGGGTACAGTGTCGCATGACCGCGCAATTGTCATTCAAAGTGTGATAGCGCTGAAAGCTGAAAATTGGCCTGGACAGGAAGGGGGGGGGAAAATGTCCGGACTGGAAGGGGGGGGGAAATGTCCGGACTGGAAGGGGGGGGAAAGTGTCCGGACTGGAAGGGGGGGGAAAGTGTCCGGACTGGAAGGGGGGGGAAAGTGTCCGGACTGGAAGGGGGGGGAAAGTGTCCGGACTGGAAGGGGGGGGGAAGGCGTCCGGACTGGAAGGGGGGGGGAAGGCGTCCGGACTGGAAGGGGGGGGAAGGCGTCCGGACTGGAAGGGGGGGGAAGGCGTCCGGACTGGAAGGGGGGGGGAAGGCGTCCGGACTGGAAGGGGGGGGGAAGGCGTCCGGACTGGAAGGGGGGGGGAAGGCGTCCGGACTGGAAGGGGGGGGGAAGGCGTCCGGACTGGAAGGGGGGGGGGAAGGCGTCCGGACTGGAAGGGGGGGGGAAGGCGTCCGGACTGGAAGGGGGGGGGAAGGCGTCCGGACTGGAAGGGGGGGGGAAGGCGTCCGGACTGGAAGGGGGGGGGGGGGGGAGAGTGTCCGGACTGGAAGGGGGGGGGGGGAGAGTGTCCGGACTGGAAGGGGGGGGGGGAGAGTGTCCGGACTGGAAGGGGGGGGGGGGGAGAGTGTCCGGACTGGAAGGGGGGGGGGGGAGAGTGTCCGGACTGGAAGGGGGGGGGGGGAGAGTGTCCGGACTGGAAGGGGGGGGGGGGGGAGAGTGTCCGGACTGGAAGGGGGGGGGGGGGGGAGAGTGTCCGGACTGGAAGGGGGGGGGGGGGGAGAGTGTCCGGACTGGAAGGGGGGGGGGGGGGAGAGTGTCCGGACTGGAAGGGGGGGGGGGGGGAGACAGTGTCCGGACTGGAAGGGGGGGGGGGGAGACAGTGTCC
The DNA here is from genome assembly GCF_062004578.1 of Staurois parvus. NCBI lineage: Eukaryota > Metazoa > Chordata > Amphibia > Anura > Ranidae > Staurois > Staurois parvus. The sequence continues at coordinate 42,536 of NW_028321031.1, forward strand.
GGACTGGAAGGGGGGGGGGGGGAAGACAGTGTCCGGACTGGAAGGGGGGGGGGGGGAAGACAGTGTCCGGACTGGAAGGGGGGGGGGGGGAAGACAGTGTCCGGACTGGAAGGGGGGGGGGGGGGGAGACAGTGTCCGGACTGGAAGGGGGGGAAAGCGTCCGGACTTGAAGTGGTTAAAAAGCCATTGATTATTCAACATCGCTATTGTATCTAAATTGTAGTTTAGCGTAAACCTGTTGTAATCCCAGATCGGAAGAGGGAGGGGCTTAAGAAATGGATTACTTTATGTGAACTCTTGCCCCCCCCCCCCCACTACTGAAACCAATCTCCCGCCTTTGTTATCCAGATCACAGTACTGCAGCTCTCAGCTCTGCTGAAACAAGCTGATTCCAGTAAGAGAAAGCTGACCTTGACCAGACTGGCCTCCGCTCCGGTCCCCTTCACTGTCCTCAGCCTGACCGGTAACCCCTGCAAGGAGGATTACCTGGCGGTGTGCGGTCTGAAGGTACGTGCGCCATGAGCGCTCCTCTAGCTGAGTGCCGTCATCTCCGCCGTAGGTAAGGTTTTCATGTCGTCCTCTTCTCTTCCAGGACTGTCACGTCCTCACATTCAGCAGCTCGGGATCTGTGTCTGATCACCTGGTGCTGCACCCACAGCTTGCTACCGGAAACTTCATCATCAAAGCCGTCTGGCTGCCCGGGTCCCAGACCGAGCTCGCCATTGTAACCGCGGACTTTGTTAAGGTAAGTGCAGCTTCTGCTGGTAGAGGTGGGTATATCCTATAGACCGGAGGCTTGGGAAGAATTTAGAGTCTCCTTGTTTTATATACAACCACATACAGTACCTCCCAGAAGTGAGTCCACCCCTCCCCCAGACTGTATACAATGTGTGTGTGCAGGGGTGGACTGACAACTCATGGGGCCCCCGGGTAATAGACGATCATGGGGCCCCTGTGTCCTTGCCCAAACTCAAAAAGGTACCAGGGGCATCTCATGGGGCCCCCTACTGACCCCAGGCCCTTGGGCAGTGCCCGAGCTTCCAAATGGTCAGTCCGCCCGTGTGTGTGTGTGTATGTATATATGTGTGTGTGTATATATGTGTGTGTGTATATATATGTGTGTGTATATATGTGTGTGTGTATATATGTGTGTGTGTATATATATGTGTGTGTGTATATATGTGTGTATATATATATATATGTGTGTGTGTATATATACATATGTGTGTGTATGTATGTATGTATATATGTGTGTATGTATGTATGTATATATGTGTGTGTGTGTGTATATATATATGTGTGTGTGTGTGTATATATATATGTGTGTGTATATATATGTGTGTGTGTGTATGTATGTATATATATATATGTGTGTGTGTGTGTATATATATATATGTGTGTATATATATATATATATATATATACGGATGATGGTATTGTAATTGGGGGGAAAAAACCCAAACAAACTTCTTATTACCTTTTTCCTAATCACTATACAGCTGTCATATGACCCAGCTCTTTCCCATCCTTTCTGCGGGGTAACATAAGAAGGAGGAGCTTCTAGTACTCTGCTGCTGGTCACATGTTCAGGAAAAAAAACAAACCATCCTTTGGGATACAGAGTAAAAATAAATATGAATAAACTGTTTTAAAGCATCATACGAATATATAATCAAATCCTTTTTTTTTTTTTTTTTTTAATAAGATGGTGTGGGTGCATTTCTGCCCCTCCCAGGCGGTGTCCTGCCCCTCCCAGGCGGTGTCCTAGAGCGGTCTTTTTCACCCAGGGTGCCCATCTGGATTCTTCAGGGGTGCCTTGAATTTAAAAAATAAAATAAAATGAAAAACATTCTTAGAATAAACAGTGAAGCCTCCTTCAATCAAGATGTAATATCCCACCCTCATTGTGTTTAGCTGGTTAGTAGACAGAGGAGCCGGTATTGGGCTGTCATTTACCACTGTGTATACACCCACACGTCTGTCTCTATGGTCACTTGGGCTTCTCAGATGTGATGGGAGGAAATGTTCAGGGGAGAAATGCACTAAAAACTGAGCATGTGCAGTAGTTACCAACACTGCTCTGCATAATCCCCAACTGCATTGGGGACATGGACAGAAGGGGTATATGGAGAGCAGCAGGAACAACCAGGTTTTTGGCAAAATCCAGAAAACATCCCATAGTGGCTGAGTATAAACAGCATGTAATACACATTTACAAATTTTTATTTTTTTTTTGTCTTTTATGATGTGGGTTTAATGACACTTTAACCTCTTGGCGCTGGCCTAACGCAAATGTGCGGCGTCCTGGCGTCTGGGCCTGGACGCTGAGCAGGCGCACATTTGCGTTCTATTAAAAAAAAAAAAAAAAGCATGTGCTGAGAGCGCGCGCCCTGCACGCTCCCAGCGCATATGTTCGGTACTCACGGATAGGTCCCGATCTCCTCTTGCGATCGGGACCTTTCCCGATCATGTGACAGCGAATCACAGCGGTGACATGACCCTAAAACCCCGCCTGTTCCCCCCGGCTTCTTAAAGGGCCGGAAGGCGCCGGCTCCAAGGGGTTACAGTTGGGATTCTGGTGAGGCTCCATCATGTTTGTACATTTTTTTGGTAAAATGAAATTGTCCCTTCAGGTGTACGACCTTTCCTCCGATGCTCTAAGCCCCACATTCTACTTCCTGCTGCCGAGCTCCAAGATCAGAGACGTCACCTTCTTGTTCAATGAAGAGGGCAAAAATATCATCGTCATCATGTCCTCTGCGGGTTACGTGTACACTCAGCTCATGGAGGAGTCCAGCAGCGCCAAGCACGGGCCGTTCTACGTCACCAACGTCCTGGAAGTCAACCACGAGGACCTAAAGGTTGGAGGAGAATAGTTGCAGCATGTGAGCGGGTGTGAATGTGCCGTTCAGGGGCTGACCATCCTCTGTCTTCTCCCGCACAGGACAGTAACGGGCAGGTCGCTGGCGGGGGAGTATCCGTCTACTATTCCCATGTCCTGCAGATGCTCTTCTTCAGTTACTGCCAAGGGAAATCGTTTGCTGCCACCATAAACCGATCCACTTTGGACATCCTTCTTCTCTTTCCCATCAACATAAAGAGGTCAGGCAGAGCTGGGAAAATGTGCTCGTTTTGTATTTGTCCGCGTTCGGCTGCGCTTTACTTCCCCGTTCAAAGTTAGTCAAATCTTTTACACAGTAGCAGCAGAGTGCATGCTTACCAAAATTTTTCATTCCCCTGCTCCTGTTTTTGGCACACGCCATCATACATTACACATACATACATCGTATGAGATCTGATTGTCACCTCTCCAGATATAGGGGGCCTCAAGTGCAGCCCCTGACATCACCAAAGGGCTTTTTTCAGCAGGAACGTGGGGAAACGCAGTTCTGACACCTCACGTATGTAATGGCAAAAGGTGCGCGGTACTGGGGGGATCTATTGCTGCTGGGAGATCTATTGTATCTATTGGAGAGTCTATTGGTGGCTGCTCTAGAGTCTATTGATGCTGGCTGCAGGAAGATCTATCATTTTTGGTTGGGATCTATTATTGCTGGGAGAGTATTTTGTTGCTAGGGAGGTCTATTGTTGCCGGCAGTTCCTGCGGTCTGTTGTTCTGGGCTCTGTTGTTCTGGGCTCTGTTGTTCTGGGCTCTGTTGTTCTGGGCTCTGTTGTTCTGGGCTCTGTTGGCTTGTGGGCTCTGTTGGCTTGTGGGGTCTGTTGGCTTGTGGGGTCTGTTGGCTTGTGGGGTCTGTTGGCTTGTGGGGTCTGTTGGCTTGTGGGGTCTGTTGGCTTGTGGGCTCTGTTGTTCTGGGCTCTGTTGTTCTGGGCTCTGTTGTTCTGGGCTCTGTTGTTCTGGGCTCTGTTGTTCTGGGCTCTGTTGTTCTGGGCTCTGTTGTTCTGGGCTCTGTTGTTCTGGGCTCTGTTGTTCTGGGCTCTGTTGTTCTGGGCTCTGTTGTTCTGGGCTCTGTTGGCTTGTGGGGTCTGTTGGCTTGTGGGAGTCTGATGTTGGCGGCTGCTCTAGGGTTCTTTTTGAAGCTGCCTGCAGGAAGACCTGTTGTTGGTTGGGGGGGGGGGGGTCTGTTGTTGCTAGAGAGGGTCTACTGTTACTGAGGGGGGTTCTATTGATGCTGGCTACAGGAAGATCTGTTGTTTATTGGGGGTCTGTTGCTGGCTGCAGGAAAATCTGTTGTTTATTGGGGGTCTGTTGCTGGCTGCAGGAAAATCTGTTGTTTATTGGGGGTCTGTTGCTGGCTGCAGGAAAATCTGTTTATTGGGGGCCAGTTGGCTGCAGAAAGATTTATTGTTGGTAGCTGGGGGGGGGTCTGTTGTTGCAGGGGAGATCTTTTGTTGCTGGCCGCAGGATGATCTATGGCTGGTTAGGGTCTATTGTTTCTGGCAGCAGGAAGATCTATTATTGTTGGTTGGGGGGGTAACTGCCGTTGCTGGGGAGATCTTTTGTTGGGGGGGTTCTGTTGCTTGCTGTCTATAGGAAGATCTATTATTGTTGGTTGGGGGGTGTCTGCCATTGCTGGGGAGATCTTTTGTTGCTGGCTGCAGGAAGATCTATTGCTGGTTGGGGTCTATTGTTGCTGGGGGGGTATTTTGATGCTGGGGATATATTTTGCCACTTTTCCTTTTATCATTAATTCCTTAGCACCACAAAATGATACTTGATTCTGTAAAATACTGGGAGGTACTTGGAGGTGGGGGGGGGGGCAAGGGAGGGCTCAGAAGGAGGGATTGCCCGCACCTATTCTGTGGGTGAATAAAAGCCGTGGCCTCACGTTATCTAGTCACTGTGATTTAGTGAGGACTAAGTGTCCGGTGATTATCTGCTCCTGTCCTAATTAATCTTGCTGGCCAGCTCTGGAATGTGCGCACATAAAGAAACTGACACGTTTGGTCTGTGAAAACTTCTTCTCTAATTTTATTGAAATGAAAAAGTGAGTTTATATATGCAAATGTTGTGAACATCACGAAAGAACAGCGTAAGCATTATATTAGTCTTTGATTGGTCACTCTACACGAAAACAATGTTCTCAAGAGTATAGGCGTGATCTTGGCCGATGTCTTCTCTATAGAAAGAAAAATATTCCTTTTGTCTTCAAGTTAGCTCGATGGGAGGGGTTGGTGAGCAGACATTTCTTGAGCAAGGAGGACTACAAAGACCAGCAGACAACAAATATACATACATACATACATACATACATATAATTTCATACAAAGCATTTAGAAATCTAAAAATATAAAGTATAAAAGTAGATATACAGTGGGGATGGAAAGTTTGGGCACCCCAGCTAAAAAAGTGTATTTAATGTGCATAAAGAAGCCAAGGAAAGATGGAAAAACCTCCAAAAGGCATCAAATTACAGATTAGACATTCTTATAATATGTCAACAAAAGTTAGATTTTATTTCCATCATTTACACTTTCAAAATAACAGAAAACAGAAAAATGGCGTCTGCAAAAGTTTGGGCCCCCTGCAGAGTTAATATCTTGTACTGCCCCCTTTGGCAAGTATCACAGCTTGTAAACGCTTTTTGTAGCCAGCCAAGAGTCTTTCAATTCTTGTTTGAGGTATCTTTGCCCATTCTTCCTTCCAGTTCTTTGAGATTTCTGGGCTGTCTGTCACGCACGGCTCTTTGAAGGTCTATCCATAGATTTTCAATGATGTTGAGGTCAGGAGATTGTGAAGGCCATGGCAAAACCTTCAGTTTACGCCTCTTGATGTAATCCCCCGTGGATTTCGACGTGTGTTTAGGGTCATTATCCATTTGTAGAAGCCATCCTCTCTTTAACTTCAGCTTTTTCACAGATGGCATCAAGTTACCATCCAAAATTTGCTGAAATTTTATTGAATCCATTTTTCCTTCTACTGGTGAGATGTTCCCTGTGCCACTGGCTGCAACACAACCCCAAAGCATGATTGATCCAACCCCATGCTTCACAGTTGGACAGAGGTTCTTTTCATTCAATTCTGTGCCCCTTCTTCTCCAAACGTACCTTTGCTCATTCCGGCCAAAAAGTTCAATTTTAACCTCATCGGTCCACAGAACTTGTTTCCAAAATGCATCAGGCTTGTCTATATGTTCATTTGCAAAGTTCAAACGATGATTTTTGTGGTGAGGACGTAGAAGAGGTTTTCTTCTGATGACTCTTCAATGAAGACCATATTTGTACAAGTATCTCTTTATAGTGGAATAGTATACCACAACTCCAGCATCTGTCAGATCTTTCTGGAGGGATCGTGCCGTCAAACGTGGGTTTTGAATTGTTTTTCTCACAATCCTGCGAGCTGTTCTGTCTGATATTTTTCTTGGTCTTCCAGATGTTGCTTTAACTTCCACTGTTCCTGATGACTGCCATTTCTTAATTACATTCCGAACAGAGGATATTGACATCTGAAAACGCTTTGCTATCTTCTTATAGCCTTCTCCAGCTTTGTGAGCGTCAACTATTTTCAGTTTCAGTTTTCTAGACAACTGCTTAGAAGAACCCATGGTGCTGATTGTTGGGGCAAGGTCAGATGAGTCGGGGCATTTAAAACCTTTGAGATTGACATCACCTGGTCTTCCCAGACGATGATTGAGAACAATCCATGACACCGGCAGGTCTCAGCTTGGCAAAGGGGGCAGAGCATGCTATAAATTCTGCAGTGGGCCCAAACTTTTGCAGACGCCATTTTTTTGTTTTCTGTTATTTTGAAAGTGTAAATGATGGAAATAAAATCTAACTTTTGTTGACATATTATAAGAATGTCTAATCTGTAATTTGATGCCTTTTGGAGATTTTTCCATCTTTCCTTGGCTTCTTTATGCACATTAATACAAATTTTTAGCTGGGGTGCCCAAACTTTCCATCCCCACTGTATATAGAATAAATGTATATATTCAACAAGAAACCAAATAGGCATGTTACCATATCCATCACAACTGTAATGCTTCATGCATATGGGGGGCACGTGACCTTCTTTTTGCAGGGTGCAGCACTGGGGCGTGCATGTCATACTTCCATGTCTGAACACTGTAAGCTCTCGGACTGACAACACGGGTTTAGATTTGGGGCTTCCACAACATCTTGGCAGAGAGGGCGGGGGAGGGGGATTGCCCATCGTTTTGCCTGGAATGAGCAAAGTCTGAGTGTATTAAGTCAGCACTAAGCAGCAGTTTTTGTTATCTTCTGACCAGTTTGCACCTTTTGCTGTTTTTTTGGTTTGTCTGAATATAATCTCTTGTTCTTCAGTTCCAATGGAGGAAGCAAGACCACGCCCGCTCTGTGCCAGTGGTCAGAGGTCATGAACCATCCTGGGCTAGTGTGCTGCGTCCAGCAGACCACAGGGATCCCTCTGGTAGTGATGATCAAACCAGACAGCTTTCTGATCCAGGAGATCAAAACCTTGCCGGCTAAAGCCAAAGTGAGCAGAGGACCCAGACGTAGAGGGTGGTAATGAGCGATTGTGGCCCGTCTCACGTTTTTATGGTTTGTTTTGCAGATTCAGGATATGGTGGCGATCCGTCACACGGCGAGCAATGACCAGCAGAGGACCACAATGATCCTCCTGTGCGAGGATGGAAGTCTGCGTATCTACATGGCCAATGTGGAGAACACCTCCTACTGGCTCCAGCCCTCCCTCCAACCCAGCAGCAGCATCAGTATCATGAAACCGGTTCGCAAGCGCAAACCGGCTGCAGTCAGTAAGTTGTTTCTAAAACGCATTTGGGATCTTTTACTGGAACATATTTGTGTTGCCCATAGCAGTGGTGTTTGTTTTTTTTATTTATTTTGGGGTTTTTGGTACAAGGTTGGGAAAAAATGTTGCTATGGGTAAAAACTAGGGTTGCACCGTGTTTTTACCGGCGGGTATGAGTACTGATACTTTTCAGTCAAATACTCCCCGATAGCTTTGTGATGTGATTTGAGCCCATGCAAAATGAATGAGCTCCAACTGCACTGCAAAGAATCGTATGGGATTTTAAACAGGAATGCGGTGCGATTCCTGTCCATGATGCATGCGGTTTCCCACACCGCTGCTGTGTGAACCTAGGCTGAAGTCACCATGACATCACAAAGGAGCGGTGCGGGAAACTGCATGCATTATGGATAGGAATTGCAACTGCCTGCCTGTTCAAATCTCACGCGTTTCTTTTCAGTGCGATTTGAGCTCATTCATTTTGTATAGGCTCAAATCGCACCACAAAGGTATCGGAGCGTTTGTGTACTCAGGCAAATATTCAGTATTGGTGCAACCCAAAAAAACACATTTCTTCCAAATTCTGCAGTTATGGAATTTTAAGGTCTTTGCTGTTGGATTGTTATGTACACACAGTATTAACCACTTCCCATCCGCCCCATAGCATAAGTACCGCTACAGGGCGGCATGGGTGCGCAAAATCACGTGTATGTATACGTACGTGATTTCGGATTTCCGGGTAGGGGGCACGTGCCCTACCTGAGCCGCCATTTGCGGCCTTGGCTGTCAGTCACCGGGCCCCGGCCGGTTATTACTCGCCGGCGCCTGGTGATTGCCGAGCATCTCAGAGTTGGGGGGGGGGGGGGGGAGACTGCTTGTAAACAAAACAATTCTCTCCCCTGTCACAGCCATGCAAAGCGATGTGCTTATAGTGACGCACAAACACGGCACACATTGTAAAACTGCACACAGGTAACCCTTTGATCGCCCCAGATGTTAACCCCTGTTCAACCCCTTGTTTACTAACCGTCCTCCTCCCTATTGGCTCGGGCACAGCACAGTCATCCAGAGCAGTGTGCTTACAGTAAAGCATCACTACACCGCCCCCTAGTAAAACACTTTGAGCACACAGAACCCTTTTATTGCCCCTCATGTTAACCCCTTCCCTAGCACTGATCACTGTATTGGTATCACTGAGGATGTCGGTGACACCAAGTCAGTTCCCCCAGTGACACCACAGTCCCACTATAAGTTGATGATCGCGCCATTACTAGTAAAAATAAAAAATATTTTTTGAAAAAAATAAAAAAAAGTTTAAGGGGCGTGCCCCACCCACACCGCCATTCGCTGCCTAATATATTTTCAGTTATCTTGGCAGTGGGGAAGATGTAGCAGAGACCTATAGGAAGCGTTTCCCCAGCATTCATGGTCCAGTAAGCTGGAGGTGGTGTCACTCGCTGGCAGAGCTGCAGATGAGGGATTACGGGCAGTACCTCCTGTACTGGGTCAGCAGGGGGTGTTGGGGCCCAGCAGGTGTTGGTGGTCCACCACAGTGCAGCATCGTTTACAGAAAAGTCGAGCATCACATAGTGATATGGACTCCTCTCTCCCCCATGTCTACCAGGTCTGTGGCTTCCTTCCCTGACGCTGTGCACATTCCCCATATGTCCAATATCTTGCCCCCTCCCCCACCACCCCTTCTGTGTTCGGTCATTCTAAGTCTCGTACACATGTGTCAACTTTCAGGATCATTGGGCATAGAAAATCTACCCAGGATCCTTAGAGGCCATCCTGTGCTGGCTCGCACTGCATATCTACTAGCGCAGAGAGTTTGAGGTAAGCAAGTCTGCCTTGTTCAGGACTCTGGCGGCTTCACAAGCAAATGGACTGACTGCACCGCCTAGCTGACAGGGCCCAGACAGGTTGTACAGATCCCCAGGATTCCTAATGTCATCCCTGCACTCCATGTGTACAGACATTAGTGTATGAATAACTGGCTGAACAGAATCCAGGAAACGTCTGGCAGCTAAAACCGTTTACCAAATGATATGATTCACCTTTTGTATTTGGCTTTTTGTTTCTTTTTTTCCACTTCATCCAATAAATTCCTCTTTTTTTTTTTTTTTTTTTTTTTTTTCTTTTTTTTAGTGACTCGAGCGTCAAGTCAGGTGACCTTTCCGATCGACTTTTTTGAACATAATCAGCAGATGACCGATGTGGAGTTCGGCGGGAACGACCTCCTTCAGTTGTACAACGCGCAGCAGATTAAACATCGCCTTAATTCCACCGGGATGTATGTCGCCAACACAAAGGTATGCCGCTTTGCAGTCCTCTCTGTAGGCTCCGTTCCTAGAACCCACCTAAATGTTCCCGGCCTCTTCCCTCTCCAGCCTGGAGGCTTCACCGTGGAAGTCACCAACAACAACAGCACCATGGTGATGACTGGAATGCGTCTTCAGATCGGCACGCAGGCCATCGAACGGGCGCCGTCCTACATCGAGATGTTCGGCCGCACGATGCAGCTCAACCTCAGCCGGGCGCGGTGGTTCGACTTCCCATTTACACGCGAAGAAGCGTTACAAGCTGACAAAAAACTGACAATCTTCAGTAAGTTAAACCAAGCTTTAAAGAAGAACTCTGCAGCAATTTTAAACTTGTATTTTCTTCAGTTTATTGCATTCAGTGCTGCGGGCATCAAGAAATCGGTGTGTGTGAGCGCCGTGGCTGCTATGCCCGTGACCCCCAGGCTTGTAACATCCCTGCTGTACTACTTTACTTACCAGCAGGGATGTTACATCCGGGCAGCTGAACCTAAGATCTCAGATTCCTGGTCTTTCCTGCCCACGTGACACCATACCATAAATGTCAAGGCAAGGAGACCCCTGGTCTGTCGCACTGGTTTTACACCAGCTGTAATTGGTATCAGTGGAAGGAATAGTGCCCCATCATTGGTGTCAGTGGGAGGAATAGTGCCCCATCATTGGTATTAGTGGCAGGAATAGTGCCCCATCATTGGTATCAGTGGGAGGAATAGTGCCCCATCATTGGTATTAGTGGCAGGAATAGTGCCCCATCATTGGTATCAGTGGGAGGAATAGTGCCCCATCATTGGTGTCAGTGGGAGGAATAGTGCCCCATCATTGGCATTAGTGGCAGGAATAGTGCCCTATCATTAGTATCAGTGGAGGAATAGTGCTCCATCATTGGTGTCAGTGGGAGGAATAGTGCTCCATCATTGGTATCAGTGGGAGGAATAGTGCCCCATCATTGGTATTAGTGGCAGGAATAGTGCCCCATCATTGGTATCAGTGGCAGGAATGGTGCCCCATCATTGGTATCAGTGGCAGGAATGGTGCCCCATCATTGGTATCAGTGGCAGGAATAGTGCCCCATCATTGGTGTCAGTGGGAGGAATAGTGCCCCATCATTGATGTCAGTGGGAGGAATGGTGTCCCATCATTGGTGTCAGTGAGGGGTGGAATAGTGCCCCATCATTGGTGTCAGTGGGGGGTGGAATAGTGCCCCATCGTTGGTGTCAGTGGGGGGGGGAATAGTGCCCCATCGTTGGTGTCAGTGGGGGGGAGGAATAGTGCCCCATCGTTGGTGTCAGTGGGAGGAATAGTGCCCCATCATTGGTGTCAGTGGGAGGAATAGTGCCCCATCGTTGGTATCAGTGGGAGGAATAGTGCCCCATCGTTGGTGTCAGTGGGAAGAATAGTGCCCCATCATTGGTGTCAGTGGGAGGAATAGTGCCCCATCATTGGTGTCAGTGGGAGGAATAGTGCCCCATCATTGGTATCAGTGACACCAATGATGGGGCACTATTCCTCCCACTGAGACTTGCTGACCCTGTTCTCGTATGGTGCTGCTGCAGCCAGCATATGTGGTTGCAGCAGCACCTCTACACAGAACACTTACCTGCTGCTCCGGCACTCAATTTTCGCGGGGCCGCTCGGCTCCGCCCCCTCGCCGGTGATTGGCCGCCTGTGTGCCTTTCCTGAGCTACAGTTCTGGCGGCCAATCACCGGTGAGGAGGCGGAGCCGAGCAGCCGCACGAACATCCAGTGGCCGAACTGAAGGAGACGCCGCGCTTCCTGAACCGGATCGTCGTGGGACTGGATCCAGGTAAGAGACATCAGCCCCTGCAAACCCCTGTACTTAATGCCGCAGCCCCCCTAAACATGTGTACCGGCGTAGAAGACGACCCCCGACTTTTGAGAAGATTTTCAAGGGTCAAAAAGTCGTCTTATACGCCGGCAAATACGGTATCTCTAAGTGTGTGTGAAGGAAAGGCGTATTTGATCCCCTGTTGATTTTGAACAAAAACGATCGGTCTAAAAATCGAATGTTCAGTGTATTGTAACACTGAGAGACAGAATACAACAACAAATTCAGCAGAAATGCGTCTAACAAATGATGACGGATCTGCATGTTCATGAGGGAAAGAAGGATTTGATCCCCTATCATTCAGCAGGATTTCTGGCTCCCAGGTGTCTCTCATACAGGTAACAAGCTGAGATTAGAAGCAGTCTCTTAAAGGGAGTGCTGCTAATCTCATTGTGTTACCTGTATAAAAGACACCTGTCCACAGGAGCCATCAAACCATCAGATTCCAAACTCTCCACCATGGTAAAGACCAAAGAGCTGTCCAAGGATGTCAGGGACAAAATCAGCGGGGGATCAAATACTTCTTTCCTTCACTGTGCATCAAGAAATATTCCATAGGAATGCCTCCAGGGGAACCCAAGAATGGCGAGTAGAGGAAGCGGCAGAGTAGCGCCTGTAAGCGGCTAAAGATATGGCCGTCGCTTACTATTTTTGGGTCGCCTTGGCGGTTTTGGAGTGTCTCTCAACCTCTTCACAGTGGCCGCACACAAATGTGCAGCCTCCCTGTGTCTGGGCTTGGACGCCGAGCGGCCTCACATTTGCGTGCAAATAAGAAAAAGGCGCTGAGAGCGCGCGCCCCCAGCACACGTCCCCTACTCACAGAAAGGTCCCATTCTCCTCTTTCGAGCGGGACCTTTCCCAGTCATGTGACCGCAAATCACGGCTGCAAAATCCACTTATAACTCAAATAGTACCTGACTGACTTTAAAAAAAAAAAATCTCTTCTTTTTAGTTGGCGCATCGGTGGATCCAGCCGGTGTCACCATGATAGACGCCATAAAAATTTACGGCAAGACAAAGGAGCAGTTTGGCTGGCCAGATGAGCCGCCAGAGGAATTTCCCTCTGCGTCTGTGAGCAGCGTCTGCCCATCGAATCTCAACCAGACCAACGGAACGAGCGACGGAGAGACCGCGGCGCCACCTTCAAGTAATGGCACCGTCATCGAAAGGTGAGCGTGAGGGGTGTGGCATGACAATAGAATATTAGGACGGTTTAAGAGTTAGCCTTGGCTTAGTCAATATCATGTCTTTGTGTCTTTTCTTGGGGTTCACCCTAATTCTGAGCCCCAATAGCACTCTCGGCTTCACATGTTCTTTTTGTTTTTTTTGTTTTTTGTTTTTTTTTTCTTTTTCTTTGCTCCCCAAAAGTTCTGACCCAGAAACCTTAACGATCTTGGACCGGTTAGTAAGTCTTCCTTCCTCTGCACGAATGAGTGTGCGCTCCTGTTCCTCTGCTGGTGACCCTTTTGCGCTTGTTTTGCGTTTTTGGCCCCTCAGTGCATGGCGGTGTCTGGGTAGCTAGTCGGTTCTGGTGGCGGTCTATTCAACCTTCAGGGATGGCACAAGAGATTTTCACTTTTCTATAGCTATCTGACCAAAATAAAATCAATCCTCTTGTGCTGAGAAGTGTCGTCTAGTGACACCTCTTGTGCTGAGAAATGTCGTCTAGTGACACCCTGAACAATAAGGATTTATACAATCAAGTGCATCGCTTTTTCTTCTTTTTTTTTTTTGTTATATGTATAACTCTGCTAAAACATTGATCCAAGTGAAAGTCAAAATTAAATTCTAATACAATCTGTAAAATGTGGATTGGATCAGCTATTCCTTATATGAAATGTTGCAAAATTATAATTGTGATCGAAATTAATTAGTAATTGGTATTCAAATGCGTCTCCTGTGAATCACAAAACGCCTTCACCAGAAAATGTGCCGTCCTGTTCCCTTCCTGTCCACAGATTGTGACATTTTACACTCTTAACAGGTCTGTAGGGGAAAAACTATTTTAGATTTCCACAAACCCTTTTTTGATCGTTACAAAGTCAATCGTCCGCTTTCAGCCAGCTTAACCGATTAAAACCGGGTTACCTGTAAAGTCCTTGGAGTACAGAACACGGGATCTGAATCTAACCAAACACTGACATTCTTTGTTCAGTCTGCAGGAAGTACGAAAGAAATGAAACGGGATTCCTCCATTCACACTAAACTGTCCAGACGGAAGAATCTCCAGCTTCGGCTATTGTATTCTGACAGCTGGCGCTACCGACTGTCAGATTACCCTGATCTTGCCTGCATCTCAATGGTTGCCGGTGCTCTTCGGCCAGTAGTTTTCCATCCTTTCAGTCGAAGGATGTTGAGCAGAGTGATGCAGAAAGGGTTGCCCATGAATTGGGTGTCCAGAGTCCCCCACCCGCCCCTTTGCCGGGTGGCGGGAGCCCCCAGCCGCCCCTTTGCCGGGTGGCTGCTGGAGTCTGCTGAGACCAGAGGAGGCAGAGACTAGGGGATGCTGCACAGATAAGGGCAGGATCCGTAGGACGAGTTCTGTCCTCCTCTCTGCTGGAGTCTGCTGATACCAGAGGAGGCAGAGACCAGGGGATGCTGCAGCGGCACAGATAAGGGCAGGATCCGTAGGACGAGTTCTGTCCTCCTCTCTGCTGAAGTCTGCTGAGACCAGAGGAGGCAGAGACTAGGGGGTGCTGCAGCGGCACAGATAAGGGCAGGATCCGTAGGACGAGTTCTGGCCTCCTCTCTGCTGCTGTCTGCTGCGATGGGGGTGAGGAGATGGACTTGTCAGCAGCCACATGATGCAGTGCAGGATCTGGTGAAGGAGTTTTGTCATCCTCTCAGTCGCCAACTCCTGAGAAAAGGTGGAAGCAGAGACGTAGGGGGTGCCGCAGCTGCAGGAGAGGTGCAAGGGCCATTAAACAGCCTGGCAAGCCGTATTCGACCCACGGGCCTTGTGTTTGGCAAGTGTGTTAGATGATTGGGTTATGCATCTGCCATCAGGTGATTGGACACTGCAAGGACAGCCCCAGCATAACCCCTCCCACAACCAGTAAGCCCCAGTTTAGTAGCCAACATTGATTGATGTCAGAGGGGGGAGGGACCTGTGTCCAGTACTGTGAAGAGTGATTCTACAGGTAAGTCAAAAGTCCTATATTTGTTACCCTACATTACAGGACACTGGGTCCTAGCTTTAGATATTTGGAATGTCCAAAAAGCAATGCAACTGAGGAGTGAACCTCACCGCAACCAATGGGAACAGGCCCACAAAAACAGAGGACTTGCACAGAAAAAGGGGTTTGCTTCTCCCAGAACAGCGAGAGAAGACCTCCATACACACAAGGACACTAGCAATAAACAGAGGCTTGCCGGGAATAGGAGGGGTTATGCTGGGGGCGGTTCTTACTTCTTTCTTGCCAGTGTCCAATCACCCGAATAACTCGAATAATCATCCAAGACGAAGATCCTATATCCTGTACGGTCAACAAATGTGACCAAAAAAATGTTCTTCATGCCATTTGGCAAGATGCACGCAATGGGGTGCTACACAATGTATTCATCTGACCTCCCCGCCAGTAGATGCCCAGTCGTTGTCCTCTCTGCCTGCATGCGTTTGGCCCCTCCTGATGCGTTTCGTCACGGGATCGAGTGGTACGCTTGATTGTAATAAATCTTATTCTTCATAGATCGCTGGCTTGTACGGTGAACAAACTCTCCGCTTGGGGGCATGAGTGCCACATCCTAGCCATTTAGCTTGCCTGCCATATTAGACGCGGCTTGCAGAAAAGTAGACCAATCCCCATGTCCGTTTTTTCAGCGTGGGGTTTGAAATGCTCAGCAAAACCTAAATTCTTGTCCTTGGCACACTCCGCCAACATGCAAAGATAATGGCACGGGCCGGCAGCTTCGAGTGGCTTGGCTTTGCACCCAGGCACTGGTTTTTATTTTTTGTTTGTTTTGTTTGCATTCACCTTTCACCCCTGTGATCTTTGATGCCAGAGATTAGTCTAGAAGTAGTGTCCTCCCAGTTTTAGTAGACGGATGCTGCAGTAATGATGGCTTTGTGGCTGGATGACCCACGTCCTGTGCTTTGTTCTTACGCAGACTGGTGGGGAGCTCTTTGGAGGCTCTGGAGAGCTGTTTTGCCTTTGGACCAGTGCCTGAAAAGGTAGGTGCTCGCCCCCGTACGTATCGAAGTGTACAAAAATGATTACTGCCACATCGAAGCTGAATTCCAGGAAGTCGGCACCATTGCAGAACCTTGCGGGCGCACTTTGGCGTGAAGTGGTAGGAAACTCATTTTTTTTACTTTTTACCTAAAAGGTTAGCTTATAATAAAGCTTTTCTGTAGGTAAAATGAAGATCTCCTGAACATGCGCCACTCATGAGACATTCCAGCCAGCAGCAGCCGGTGACGTCACACGCATGCGCTCTGAAGGAACGGCATACCCGTGCCGTTCCTTCAGAGCTCTGTGCTGTCATCGCGACTCAGCCAGTCTGATGGTCGGAGCCCGCGAACCCGAAAGGAAGACTGAGGGAAGATGGAACCCAGTTGGTGGTGACGGTGCGCCGCTGGAGGGCTTCGTTCTGAGGTAATTCTTTCATAATGTGCTAATATGTGATGCATGCTAGCACATTGTACCTTGACCTTGCAGGGGGACTTTGGTTTTTTTTTTTTTTGTGTTTTCTTTTTTGTTTTTTTTGTTTTTTGTTATTTTTGACGCTTTACTACCACTTTTATGTCCAGTTAGGTGCACGTCACCTCCGAGACTCCCCTTCGTTATTTGTGACCGGTTTATTGCAGATACACTCTGGCTGTGAGAAGTTCGCAGAGCAGTTTACCCCTCCCCCCTGCTGCCCATTCACAGAAGCCTTTGTATTTTGTAAATGCGTTCACATGATACAAAGGCTTCTGTGAATGGGCAGGGTGAGGAGAGAGGGGGTGGGCATAGCAGTTCCTGGACCCTGCTCCTTGAAGGAACAGACCATAGTAAGCACCATTGGAGCTGTGGAAGTTTTCTCCCTGGAGCCCAATAAACGAAGACAGCAGGCGCCTAGTTGGACTTCACTCATGGTATGCCTGCAGGTTTTTCAAAGTCGCTAAATTCCTGGAGTTCAGCTTTAAGGTCTTATTAAAGCAAAACCTAATATCAGATATATGTTCTCATATTGGATACATGTATGTTAGATAATGTGTAAGTGCAAAACGTAGGAAGTTTTTACCCCTTTGACAAATGTCTCTGCCCCTCTTGACCGTGCCCCTCATCTTCCTTTCTCCCAGTTAGCCAGCACCATTTTTGTTATCCTCTTGAGTCAGAATCTGCATCAGGGCGTAGGATGCTAAGATTACGTGAACCTGTTCGTATCCTCACGTGTGCTAAAGACTTCGGGAGGAATTGACAAAGGGTGGCACCGGGATAACGAAGGCACCACTCTTCCAGTCTGAGAAAAAGCGGAGCAGATTGTGCCCCTAAATAAAGGATTCAAGCCAGTTGAATTAGAAGCATTCTGTTCCGTTTTCTGTGCTGTGTCTGCAACAGAAACTGCATAGAGAGCAGAGGTCGTGCGCCAGCAACTTGTAGCTGTACCTCTGTTCTGTGACTGGAGTAGGGATGGGGGAATGATGGGTCTGCTCTTCATTTACAGAGCCAGTGGCGTCCCTAGGGGGGGTGCGGGCCGCAACGGGTGCAACC
This sequence comes from Staurois parvus, assembly GCF_062004578.1. Taxonomy (NCBI): domain Eukaryota; kingdom Metazoa; phylum Chordata; class Amphibia; order Anura; family Ranidae; genus Staurois; species Staurois parvus. The sequence goes on from NW_028321031.1 coordinate 60,092, forward strand.
ATCACAGGGGGTGCAGGAGCTGGATGCTGGCACAGTGGCAGCTGCCCCCGCCCCAGTGTAGCGTCCTAGGGTTGGTGTCACGTCACCCGATGCAGGAAACCCGTGGTGTCACCACTGCAGAGAGGAAGGAGCGGTGCCGGTGTAGTGGTAAAATGAGTATCCCCTGAAGATGTGTATCCCCTGAAGCAACTGCGCATGTGCTGGTTTCAGGCCGAAGAAGCTGATCGCCGGCTCTGTGCTAATGTCTGAGATCGGCTTCTTCGGCCTGAAACCAGCACATGCGCAGTTGCTTCAGGGGATACACATCTTCAAGGGATACTCCATTTTACCACTACACCGGCACCGCTCCTTCCTCTCTGGAGTGGTGACACCACGGGTTTCCTGCATCGGGTGACACCAACCCTAGGACGCCTCTGTACAGAGCACCTTGCATTCTGGGAAAAATACTCGTTTTGTGAATGGCGAAGAGTGACAAGGAGAGGGTGAAGGGGCCTGATCCTCTACAGCCCAGCCTCTCCGCAGCACCAGACGATCACAGCTATGGGGCAGTATCGGGCATCACCGAGGGGAGGGTTATTAAAGGATAAGTTCACCTTTTGTAATATGTTACACCCATCTTCAGGGTTATGAACTGAGCGCCCCCTCATGGTCGTTGTGACAGCGGGGGATGTTATGAACTGAGCGCCCCCTGATGTCCATTGTGACAGCGGGGGATGTTATGAACTGAGCGCCCCCTGATGTCCATTGTGACAGCGGGGGATGTTATGAACTGAGCGCCCCCTGATGTCCATTGTGACAGCGGGGGATGTTATGAACTGAGCGCCCCCTGATGTCCATTGTGACAGCGGGGGATGTTATGAACTGAGCGCCCCCTGATGTCCATTGTGACAGCGGGGGATGTTATGAACTGAGCGCCCCCTGATGTCCGTTGTGACAGCGGGGGATGTTATGAACAGAGCGCCCCCTGATGTCCGTTGTGACAGCGGGGGATGTTATGAACTGAGCGCCCCCTGATGCCTGTTGTGACAGCTAGCGGGGGATGTTATGAACTGAGCGCCCCCTGATGTCCGTTGTGACAGCGGGGGATGTTATGAACTGAGCGCCCCCTGATGTCCGTTGTGACAGCGGGGGATGTTATGAACAGAGCGCCCCCTGATGTCCGTTGTGACAGCGGGGGATGTTATGAACTGAGTGCCCCCTGATGTCCGTTGTGACAGCGGGGGATGTTATGAACTGAGCGCCCCCTGATGTCCGTTGTGACAGCAGGGGATGTTATGAACTGAGCGCCCCCTGATGTCCGTTGTGACAGCGGGGGATGTTATGAACTGAGTGCCCCCTGATGTCCGTTGTGACAGCGGGGGATGTTATGAACTGAGCGCCCCCTGATGTCCGTTGTGACAGCGGGGGATGTTATGAACTGAGCGCCCCCTGATGTCCGTTGTGACAGCGGGGGATGTTATGAACTGAGTGCCCCCTGATGTCCGTTGTGACAGCGGGGGATGTTATGAACTGAGCGCCCCCTGATGTCCGTTGTGACAGCTAGCGGGGGATGTTATGAACTGAGCGCCCCCTGATGCCTGTTGTGACAGCTAGCGGGGGATGTTATGAACTGAGCGCCCCCTGATGTCCGTTGTGACAGCGGGGGATGTTATGAACTGAGCGCCCCCTGATGTCCGTTGTGACAGCGGGGGATGTTATGAACTGAGCGCCCCCTGATGTCCGTTGTGACAGCGGGGGATGTTATGAACTGAGCGCCCCCTGATGCCTGTTGTGACAGCTAGCGGGGGATGTTATGAACTGAGCGCCCCCTGATGTCCGTTGTGACAGCGGGGGATGTTATGAACTGAGCGCCCCCTGATGTCCGTTGTGACAGCTAGCGGGGGATGTTATGAACTGAGCGCCCCCTGATGCCTGTTGTGACAGCTAGCGGGGGATGTTATGAACTGAGCGCCCCCTGATGTCCGTTGTGACAGCGGGGGATGTTATGAACTGAGCGCCCCCTGATGTCCGTTGTGACAGCGGGGGATGTTATGAACAGAGCGCCCCCTGATGTCCGTTGTGACAGCGGGGGATGTTATGAACTGAGTGCCCCCTGATGTCCGTTGTGACAGCGGGGGATGTTATGAACTGAGTGCCCCCTGATGTCCGTTGTGACAGCGGGGGATGTTATGAACTGAGCGCCCCCTGATGTCCGTTGTGACAGCAGGGGATGTTATGAACTGAGCGCCCCCTGATGCCCGTTGTGACAGCGGGGGATGTTATGAACTGAGCGCCCCCTGATGCCCATTGTGACTGCTAGCAGGGGATTTTTTCCTCCCTGCTACCTCTGCCTGCCCGGCCACATCATTCACTCACGGTGTTCTGTGAATGAATGAATTACAAGTTCCGACACACCTTGTGGCTGTCTGC
>NW_028321031.1:67500-105613 GCF_062004578.1 Staurois parvus
TGTGAGGATGGCCCCTTGGTGTACCCCGTGAGGATGGCCCCTTGGTGTACCCCGTGAGGATGGCCCCTTGGGCGGGCCCCGTGAGGATGGCCCCTTGGGCGGGCCCCGTGAGGATGGCCCCTTGGGCGGGCCCCGTGAGGATGGCCCCTTGGGCGGGCCCCGTGAGGATGGCCCCTTGGGCGGGCCCCGTGAGGATGGCCCCTTGGGCGGGCCCCGTGAGAATGGCCCCTTGGGCGGGCCCCGTGAGAATGGCCCCTTGGGCGGGCCCCGTGAGAATGGCCCCTTGGGCGGGCCCCGTGAGAATGGCCCCTTGGGCGGGCCCCGTGAGAATGGCCCCTTGGGCGGGCCCCGTGAGAATGGCCCCTTGGGCGGGCCCCGTGAGAATGGCCCCTTGGGCGGGCCCCGTGAGAATGGCCCCTTGGGCGGGCCCCGTGAGAATGGCCCCTTGGGCGGGCCCCGTGAGAATGGCCCCTTGGGCGGGCCCCATGAGAATGGCCCCTTGGGCGGGCCCCATGAGAATGGCCCCTTGAGAATGGACATTTCCTTTTCTTTCTGCTAGAATTTTTTGTGTTTTTTCTTTATCTTTCTGTTAATGGCTGGTAAATTCATTCTTGGTATTGGAAATCCTTGAAGTCTCTCCAGCCAGTCAGAGAACGTAGGCTTTACCAGTTCACAAAGTAAACTGGTGCTCTCCCTGCAACAACCCCGCATTCCCTGCACTTCTGTCTGAGATTTTCTCCAGCTTCTGTGTGACACCATCACACAGTCGGCGGTAAAAACTTGGCAGAGGTTCCGGTACTTCTCCAGTCTATCCATCACAAACAAGCAGAACATTTGTCTGAAGTTCAGATTACTAGATGGTGGTCTCTGTGCTTCCAGGATCAGGCCTTACTCAGCAATGCCGTCCAGAGCTTAACCACCTGCAGCCGTGAAGGCAAGGACCTCGATCCAGAGGTGTTCCAGAGATTGGTCATTACCGCTCGCTCAATCGCCATCATGCGTCCGAACAACCTCGTCCACTACACAGATTCCAAACTCCCCGCGGGGGAAATGGGTAAGTCTTGTTCAGGCCATCTTCCTTTTATAGAACTTTTGGGTGACTTTTTTCTGGCGCTTTCATTCTGGATTTCTCCACAGAGTGCATTGAAGAAGCAAAGGAGCCCCCGAAGTGCAGAGAGGAGGAAAGTTACACGTTCATCAACCAGCTGGTCAATCAGTTCTGGAAGCTGCACGCATCTAAACCCAAAAATGCATTCCTGGCCCCTGCGTGCCTCCCTGGTAGGTCATCGTACGTTCCCTTCTGTATCACAATGCCTCCTAGCATTGGCTCTTGATTCACCCACATTTTGTCCCCCGTAGGCCTCACCCATGTAGAAGCCACAGTCAATGCGCTGGTGGACATCATCCATGGATACTGTACCTGTGAGCTGGACTGTATTAACCTGGCTTCCCGGGTTTACATGCAGATGTTGCTGTGCCCGGTAAGTGTGCAAAGAATTTGGGATCTTATAAACGTGAATCGTTGTCCAAAAAAATTCCTAGAAAACCTGTTAAAAATCACTAAAAGTCCCACTTTCACCCTTTTTGAAAGTATAAATCAATCATAATACAAAACCTCCTTCGTGTCCATACAATTATTGCATAAAAAAACAAAAATAAAGCCCATCGATCTTTTCTTCCAATTTAAAACTCGCCAAATAAATCCAGTAAGTGCTGCGTACCTGAAAATGAAAGAAAACTCAATAGTGTATTATCCTCACAAAATAAATTCATCAATAATCCCAAAATGAAGTATACCAAAAAACGGTTTTCATAAATTTCATGCAAAACGCATAAATCGTGAAACACGTGAAAGTTCACGTTGGACGTTGCCCGAGAACCAGAAGTGGCGGAGCGGCCATTTTAACTGTGGTAATACTGTTTGGCGTTCCTGGAAGCTGCTTGTGGTGGAGTCCTGCGATCTTTTATGCTGTTTTATTGGCATTTTTATGTAAGCCTATTTTATTAAAGCGTGAAGTTATTTATCTCAAACATACTGAACTATTTGGATCTGTTTCTCTCTCTATGAATGGTTTTAGAGTACTAAGGAGGCAAGAGTACTGAAAAGAGGATTGGGGGATCAAAAGGTACCCATGAGGTTCCAGTAGATCTGTATCCATACACCACCTTGGATTTATTTAAAAAGGCTGGTTTATTACTTTGGGTAAGGGTATGCAATTCAGCCACCTTGGATGTGTACACTGAGTGTTCATTAACCACTTCCAGTCCGGACACTTTCACCCCCTTCCTGTCCAGGGCAATTTTCAGCTTTCAGCGCTATCACACTTTGAATGACAATTGCGCGGTCATGCAACACTGTACCCAAATTCATTTTTTACCATTTTTTTGAGACAGATAAAGCTTTATTTTGGTGGTATTTATTCACCGCTGGGATTTTTTTTTTTTTTTGCTATGTAAATGAAAAAGTCCAAAAATTTTGAACAAGTGTTTTTTTTATAAAATTTTGCAAACGAATAATATTTCACCATAAATCTTTGCCAAAATGTATTCCGTTATCTTTTTAGTAAAAAAACAAAATTAGTTTATAACCAATTTTTAGTTTTTTACATTTTTATTTTATTTTTTTATATTATTGTTTTTTATTTTTTACATACTGTCACCCTAGCAGTAGTGTTACCATGGTGACACTGTACTACTTGTGGGGGGTGATGAAGATTTTTGTTTTTACACTGATTGCTTTTACACCCATATAGGATGTAAAAGCAATCATTTCTCCTTCTCTCTGGCTGCATTCCTGCACTCATTGAGAAGTACTGAGTGAGCTGTGATTGGTCACAGCTTGTCACATGGTACAAGGCTGTTGTGAATAGCCCTGTACCATGTGACCTCTGTGATCATTCACAGATTTCACAAGTAGTAAGCAATGATGTCACAAGTGACATCTTGCTTACTACTTTGCATGTGATCACTGATTGGCCAATCAGTGATCACATGATCGGGACCTCGTACAGAGGTCCCGTCCGACGATCGGTGTTCTACTGTGTCCGGAGGACACAGCGGGCACCGGATCGCGGTGCTGCGCGCTCCCAGGGAGCACGCACAAGCAGGGTGCGTGGAGGCCGTTTATAAACACCCACCCGCCCTGTACTGCCACCGTCCGGCCGTTTATATGCAACGGCCGGTCGGGAAGTGGTTAATTATTATATAGTATTATTACACAGAGTGGATCGCTATCACGTGTTTTCACGGTTCATCGCGTGTTTTGACGATCTATGCGTGTTGCATAGAAGTTATGAAAAAATGTTTTGGTATAAATAATTTTGGGATTATTGATAGACAATTGAGTACTGACGTGATATTTTTTTTATTTGCACTAACATACAATTTTGAGGACAAGCTTTCGGGGAATGTCCCCTTCTTCAGGTCCAAGCAGGACTTATCACAAAGTTGTAGCAGAATGTTAGAAGAGATGTGGGGATGCAACTACCTCAACAGTTCCAGCTTCCACCCCCAACACACGAAACGTGCCATCATACACAGGTGATACCACCAAATATGTTCTGACCCAAGAGACCGAGATAAACATCGCGGGACACTAGCAGACTCCTTCAAGCCCACATCTCTTCTAACATTCTGCTACAACTTTGTGATCAGTACTGCTTAGACCTGAAGAAGGGGACATTCCTCGAAAGCTTGTCCTCAAAATTGTATGTTAGTGCAAATAAAAAAAGTATCACGGACAGTACTCAATTGTCTGTCGCAAATGCACTAATACGGCTACAATCACCTCAAGCAAAAGGGATTATTGAGGAATTTATTTTGTGAGGATAATGCACTATTGAGTTTTCTTTCATTTTGAGGTACGCAGCACTTAATGGATTTATACGGCGAGTTTTAAATTGGAAGAAAAGATCTATGGGCTTCATTTTTGGGTTTTTATGCAATAATTGTATGGACACGAAGGAGGTTTTTTATTATGAAAGAATTTGGGATGTCGTGTGTTTCTCCAAGTATTCCTGATTTACTCCCACTTAACCACTTGCCGCCCAGCCACTGCATATAAACGGTGGCAGGGCGGCACTCATAGGCAAAAGCACGTTTTAAAACGGCTGCCTTCAAAACAGGTAGGGGGCGCACGCCCGCCCTACCTGTCCCGCGGGTGTCAGCAGCGGGTGCCAGCCGCCGGGTCACGGCCGGTTTTTACCGGCCGTTTTCCCGCGATTGACGGTGATCGCTGACACAGAGCAGGGCTGCATTGTTTACACACAGCCCTGTTCTGTGTCAGTTCTCTGACAGCTTGTGAGAAGCTGCAGAGTTTCTCTCCCTAGATCAGCCCCCCCCCCTCCAGTACACACCCCCGTCCCATAGTAAAACACTCCCCTTAAACAGCAAATTTTAAAAATGTTAACCCCTTCCTCCCCAGTGACATTAGTACAGTTTCAGTGTTATTTTTTCACTGATCACTGTATTGGTTTCACTGGGGATGTCAGTGACCCCTGGTCAGTTCTCCCCCCCCCCCCCCGTGTCAAAATGTCCGCCGCAGTCCCGCCATATGTCGCTGATTGCCGCCATATGTCGCTGATTGCCGCCATATGTCGCTGATTGCCGCCATATGTCGCTGATCGGCGCCATTATTAGTATAAATAAAAATTCCAGTATTTTTCCCACCATTTGTAACCGCTATAACTTTCACGTAAACCAATTAATTTACACGTATTGGGATTTTTTTGAGCAAAGACATGTCGCAGAATGCATTTTGGCAGAAATTTATGACTAAATTTGATTTTTGCATTTTTTTTTTTACTGGACATGTTTTATAGCAAAAAGTCCAAAATATTGTTTTTTTTCCTCAAAATTATCAGCCTTTTTTTTTATAGCGCAAAAAATAAAAACCGCACAGGCGATCAAATACCACCGAAAGCTCAATTTGTGGGGAAAAAAAGGATGTAAATTTCATGTATGTACCTTATTGCATGACCGCGCAATTGTCCGTTAAACTAGCGCAGCGCTGTATAGCAGAAAAATGGCGTAAATTGCAGTATCTCTCCCATAGTTTGTAGACGCTATAACTTCACACAAAGCAATCAATATACACTTATTGGGATTTTCTTTACCAAAAACATGGAGCAGAATACATTTTGGCCTAAATTTATAACCAACTTTGAGTTTACTATATATTTTTTATAGCTGAAAGTAAAAAATATTGTGTTTCTTCAAAATTTTTGGCCTTTTTTTGTTTATAGCGTGAAAAATAAAAAGCGCACAGGTGATCAAATTACACCGAAAGAAAGCTCTATTTGTGTGAAAAAAAGGACGTAAATTTCGTTTGGGTGCAGCATTGCATGACCGCGCAATTATCAGTCGAATTAGTGCAGCGCCGAGTAGCAAAAAGAGGCGTGGTCATTAAGGGGGGTAAATCCCCAGGAGGGCGAGGGGTTAACCTGTAAGTGCCGTAAAAGTTTGTAGAGGATTTGCAAACATTTTTCAGTATTGACTGATCCAGCAAACAGTGCAAGTAGCAAAGTGCTAAAGTACAGCGAACCCAAAAACAGCCAGAGTTCCCTTTGCATACACTTGACCAGCGCAAGACCATTATGATTGGCTTTGTGAGGTTACATGGGATTCCGGCACAATTCTTCGATGCCGAACTTAATAAAGTGAATGACGAACGTTAAGGGTTCACTCCAGAAACCTGCCTTCCATGCTTGCTTCCCACACCGCTTTCTAAACACACTGCACTTGCGATTTTAGGCGACAGTCAGTGCACGCAAGTTGCAGTGCATTTGACCGCAGCGGATAGCATGGTATTTCTGTTCCAGTCGCAGTGTGTTTTTTAATCGCCTCCCACACGCCATATAAGGAAATGACGGGCGCAAGGCGGTTCTCTCGTTCTGGGAGGACGTCCTATGACATCCTCCCACTATAACCGCACGTGCGCTGCTCCGGGTGCGCACAGCGCAGCGATTGGTGGTGCGCCATGTCCCTCGGACACCACGGATCACCGATCAATGAAAAGAGCCGAAGGCGTCAGCTCGGTCATGTGATCAGCTGTGTCCAATCGCATGTAAGGAAATGCCGGTTATCAGCATTTCTCTCCTCACGAGCTGTCACGCTGACAGAGGAGAGGAGAGCCGGCAATTGGCCTTCCTCAGAGGGGACATGTTCACTGATTTACACAGAGGTTTGCTATTGGGGGTGTAGAGCCAGGACCGCTGGCAGGGGTCCCAAAAAAGAGGATTTGGGCTGCTCTGTGCACAACCATTACACAGAGCAGGTAAGTATGACATGTTTTGTTTTTATTTTATAATTACAACCTTTAGAATCACTTTAACTGCAGCAGAGAAGAACCAGGACTTCCGCCCTGCCAAACAATGGTTTATATTGTATGTCAGAGCTGTGTAAATCTCAGGACTGGATGTACAGAAATATCCGATCTTTTGGCAGGTAAATCTGTTCTGATATGTATTCCATATTTTTGTTTTTAGTGGTTTGCCCAGTGTTCAGCTTTAAACAATTCGAATGTTTTTTTTTTGTTTTTCAGTTCACGCTGACTAGTCTGTGTTTGGTCTTCATGTATATCTGTTCATTTCTAGGACCCTGCAGTGAGCTTCTCGTGCAAGCAGGCTCTAATCCGCGTCCTGCGCCCTCGAAATAAACGCCGCCACGTTACTCTCCCTTCCTCTCCACGCAGCAACACCCCCATGGGTAAGGGCAGCTCCTCTAATTGTTTGTCTCCAGCTTATCGTTGCATTCAGTAGGCTTTCTTTAGCATCTGAGAAATGCATTATGGGAATCAGACCTTTCAATGAATGTTGTGGTATTGCTGTGAGATTAGACCTTTTTGTCAAGCTGGCTACAAATTGCGCTGTCTAGGTCCAAAAACAAAAGGGTGCCAGTTACTAAATGTTTATTGTTCAGTCTTTGTAGATAGTTGTTCTCCACATCCCAACAACCTTCTGTACATTTCTGTATGTGTCATTGCTTGTTGTCCCCGCTAGTCTTGTCTGGGCAGCCATGTTGTGCTAGCTGAAGTCCCTGCATCCTCCTGTCTACCTGAAATGACGAGGTGTCCACCCAGACCCCAGTACATCATGGTTTTGATTCTCTCTAGGTTGGAAAGCTTGGTTTCCTTCAGGGGTGGCTGTAATTAGGATGCCTCCGCCATACAAGGACCTCTTTAACCGTGAGCACTTGGGTTTCTCTCACCCTTGGCTAGAAAGGGTCTCCTTTTATTGTGGTGGTCCTGGTGATGTGACATGCAGGCAGCCAGATTGGTTAGTCGGGTGCCGGAGGAACGCAGCTTTTGATTGCCTGCCTCTCTCCCCAGGTGACAAGGATGACGACGACGACGATGAAGCCGAGGATAAAATGCAGACGTCTGTCATTCAGAACGGAGATCACATCAGGCAGCCAAGCCAGGAACATAACGAGGTCGACCACGGGGATTTTGAGATGGTGGTGAGAATTGTGTGTACTGGCTGAGCACTGCTAACAATTTTTATCACGGCAGCAAAGACGTCACCAGGAAGAAATAACATTGTTTGATTTGTTGTCCTGCCAGTCGGAGTCGATGGTTCTGGAGAGCGCAGACAGCGTGAATAACGGAAACCCTTCGCCGCTGGAGGCTCTGTTGGCGGGAGCGGAAGGCTTCCCACCCATGCTGGACATCCCACCTGATGCCGATGATGAGACTATGGTGGAATTGGCAATTGCTCTCAGTCTGCAACAAGACCAGCAAGGTAGGTCGCCCTTCTGGTGCAGGTTCTTGTGATGTATGTTCAGGTAGAGCTAGTGGTACCTGTTCCTGCCGCTGGGCACGTCGCAGCTGGGCCCGTCTCAGCCGGGCGCCTGCCGCCGGGCCCGTCTCAGCCGGGCCCGTCTCAGCCGGGCCCGTCTCAGCCGGGCCCGTCTCAGCCGGGCCCGTCTCAGCCGGGCCCGTCTCAGCCGGGCCCGTCTCAGCCGGGCCCGTCTCAGCCGGGCCCGTCTCAGCCGGGCCCGTCTCAGCCGGGCCCGTCTCAGCCGGGCCCGTCTCAGCCGGGCCCGTCTCAGCCGGGCCCGTCTCAGCCGGGCCCGTCTCAGCCGGGCCCGTCGCAGCCGGGCCCGTCGCAGCCGGGCCCCTGCCGCTGGGCCCGTCGCAGCCGGGCCCCTGCCGCTGGGCCCGTCGCAGCCGGGCGCCTGCCGCTGGGCCCGTCGCAGCCGGGCGCCTGCCGCTGGGCCCGTCGCAGCCGGGCGCCTGCCGCTGGGCCCGTCTCAGCCATAGCCGCCACCTGCTGCGTATACGTATGTGCTCCAGCACAGCAGGCCCGCACTGTAGCAGTAAAGCTAGCGGGCTGCAAGTGATTGGTGGGAAAACTGAGTGGAAGACCACAGATGTCAATGCAGGATCCTTCAGGAGATGTAACACACATTTAGGTGTCCGGTCTCCTCCACCAGTACCTGTTATGATGGCATGCGCAGCAATGCGAGGGCTCCTTTGCATTCCAGTTAACACCGGGACATCTATGCTGTCGGTATCTGATTATTCCCAACCAGAACTAGAATTCCTTCATTGCATTTGGAAAACTCTCCTGCGTGGTTTTTGTACATCTCTGTTCATGGCAGATAACCAATCATTTGTCTCCTAGGAAGCAGCAGCAGTGCTTTGGGGCTCCAGAGTTTGGGACTGTCGGGACAGGCCCCCAGCTCTTCGTCCTTAGATGCCGGAACCTTGTCTGACACCACGGCATCAGGTAACTGAGGAACCCCCCTGATTCTTGGCACTTCTGAAATCTTAACAGCATGGGTAATGAGAAGCGGTGGCTGTGTGTGTGCTGATCAGTGTCAGGGCCAGAAGCTTTCGGCTGGGGTCTGCGGGTCGCTTTGCTTTTAACCCGGTTGCTTTGTTGGGGTGGGGGCGGGGTGTTGTGTTTCGCTGGCTCGGTAGTCAGAGACTGTGTTTTTACCTGTAACAGCTCTCCTCATGCTTCTAGCTCCAGCGTCAGACGATGAAGGAAGCACGGCCGCAACCGACGGTTCCACACTGCGCACCTCCCCAGCAGATCACGGAGGCAGCGTGGGTTCGGAGAGCGGGGGCAGTGCCGTGGACTCGGTGGCTGGTGAGCATAGTGGTACGTGTGTCATGTTCGGGGTTTAGAGAGCAGAGATAGATCGGCATTACATTTTAAATATACCTCAGTCATTCATGTCAGCAGCAAAGTGTCATTTATGTCTAGCAGTCTAAAAAGGCACTTCCAGACTCCTGTGCAATCCGGGAAAACGTATACTTCGTGCATTTCTTACATTTTTTTTTTATTAAAATGAAATCCGGCCAAATCTAGCAGACTTCTCAGAGGGCTCTGAGAATGTGAACTGCCTGGGTGTCATGGCCAACCTTCAGTGTTTCACTGACCTGTCTGAAGGTTGGCCATGACACCCAGGTAGTTCAAATTCTCTGTGTTTCACTGACCTGTCTGAAGGTTGGCCATGACATCAGGTAGTTCACATTCTCCGTGTTTCACTGACATGTCTGAAGGTTGGCCATGACACCCAGGTAGTTCACATTCTCCGTGTTTCACTGACCTGCTGAAGGTTGGCCATGACACCCAGGTAGTTCACATTCTCTGTGTTTCACTGACCTGTCTGAAGGTTGGCCATGACACCCAGGTAGTTCCCATTCTCAGTGTTTCACTGACCTGTCTGAAGGTTGGCCATGACACCCAGGTAGTTCACATTCTCCGTGTTTCACTGACCTGTCTGAAGGTTGGCCATGACATCAGGTAGTTCACATTCTCCGTGTTTCACTGACCTGCTGAAGGTTGGCCATGACATCAGGTAGTTCACATTCTCCGTGTTTCACTGACATGTCTGAAGGTTGGCCATGACACCCAGGTAGTTCACATTCTCCGTGTTTCACTGACCTGTCTGAAGGTTGGCCATGACATCAGGTAGTTCACATTCTCCGTGTTTCACTGACCTGTCTGAAGGTTGGCCATGACACCCAGGTAGTTCAAATTCTCAGTGTTTCACTGACCTGTCTGAAGGTTGGCCATGACACCCAGGTAGTTCACATTCTCCGTGTTTCACTGACCTGTCTGAAGGTTGGCCATGACATCAGGTAGTTCACATTCTCCGTGTTTCACTGACATGTCTGAAGGTTGGCCATGACACCCAGGTAGTTCACATTCTCCGTGTTTCACTGACCTGTCTGAAGGTTGGCCATGACACCCAGGTAGTTCACATTCTCCGTGTTTCACTGACCTGCTGAAGGTTGGCCATGACATCAGGTAGTTCACATTCTCCGTGTTTCACTGACATGTCTGAAGGTTGGCCATGACACCCAGGTAGTTCACATTCTCCGTGTTTCACTGACCTGCTGAAGGTTGGCCATGACACCCAGGTAGTTCACATTCTCTGTGTTTCACGGACCTGTCTGAAGGTTGGCCATGACACCCAGGTAGTTCCCATTCTCAGTGTTTCACTGACCTGTCTGAAGGTTGGCCATGACATCAGGTAGTTCACATTCTCCGTGTTTCACTGACCTGTCTGAAGGTTGGCCATGACACCCAGGTAGATCACATTCTCCGTGTTTCACTGACCTGTCTGAAGGTTGGCCATGACACCCAGGTAGATCACATTCTCAGTGTTTCACTGACCTGTCTGAAGGTTGGCCATGACATCAGGTAGTTCACATTCTCCATGTTTCACTGACCTGTCTGAAGGTTGGCCATGACACCCAGGTAGTTCACATTCTGTGTTTCACTGACATGTCTGAAGGTTGGCCATGACACCCAGGTAGTTTGCATTCTCCGTGTTTCACTCGCCTGTCTGAAGGTTGACCATGACACCCAGGTAGTTCACATTCTCCGTGTTTCACTGACATGTCTGAAGGTTGGCCATGACATCCAGGTAGTTCACATTCTCCGTGTTTCACTGACCTGTCTGAAGGTTGGCCATGACACCCAGGTAGTTCACATTCTCCGTGTTTTACTGACCTGGAAGAAGCCTACAAATGGGGGATTCTGATTTTAGTCTAGTATGCCGCCTTTCGGCGCTGTGAAGCCTTATTGCAAATTTAAAGGACATTTTAAGCTGCAGCTTAATGTAGCATGAAAGTGTCAGTCCTGGAAGCCATTGTGCCTGCAGTGGTCTCTGGGCTTTCCTGCAATCCTGACACCATAAAATGGGTACACTTTAGGTAGGTAGGTTCACTGTGTTGTCCCTTTTTGTCCACAGTGTCTACATGTTGTTACTGTACAGAGAAGGTCCCTCGGCACAACCATTGCTGAGCGTCTTGTCTGCCTTTTTAGTTTCAGGACGGAGCAGTGCCTACGGGGACACCACAGTGGAAGGTCATCCTACAGGGCCCGGCAGCATCAGTTCCAGCACCGGAGCAATCAGCACTACAACTGGACAGCATGAAGGAGAAGGTTCGGAAGGAGAGGGGGAGAATGAAGGCGATGTTCACACCAGCAACAGGTCTGTAAATTCTTCATACTGTCAGTATATTTAGACTTTCAGAGGCATCTCGATAAAGCAGTCGATGTGACTCTGCAGATTCTGGAGGTGGGATATAAAAGGCGGCCCTTAAAGGAGAAATTCACCTTTTTGATAAAAAAAATATAACAAATGCACATCACAATCGCACCCCGTTCATACGAACCGATGCGGGGGTGTAAACAACACATCGACATCGGTCCGCGAAACACAGTGCGACGTGCAGAATCGGATCGCATAGGTGTGAATACCCATGCGATTCGATTCTATTATGGACTAAAAAAGGGTCCTGGTGCGAATAGAGCCAAACAAAATATACAGCTCCAATTGCACCGCACACAAATCGCATTTGATTTGTACAGAAATGCGGTGCGGTTCCTGTGCGAATCACATGGGATTTACCTCATCGCTGTAGTGTGAACCTAGACTCGCTGTCCTATCACAGGCTGGGGGAGGGACAAGACCTATAAGTGTTAATAATAAACTGCAGCTTAGATAAGTCAGGTCTGGGGGGGGGGGGTGTACAGTTCCTTGGTGTACCTCCTATAGCAGAGCTCATCTCCTGATGTTTCCTTTGAGAGGAGGACTCCAATGTGTCTGTAAGCTGACGATCAGTCACTTGTATCTACTCTTACATCCCACTTCTAGACTTCACATGGTCCGTCTCATGCTCCTAGAACGTCTTCTTCAATCCATGCCCAGCCTGCGAACTGTCGGTGGTGTCCGCGCCATCCCATACATGCAGGTAAGGAGGGGCCATTGGTTGCCCTGTCAGCAGCTTGCCTTGTACAGGGTGCCTTTCCATGTGACTGGACACTGTACTGTTTCCCCAGGTGGTTCTGATGTTGACTGCCGATCTGGACGGGGAAGATGAGAAGGATAAAGGGGCGCTGGATAACCTGCTGTCCCAACTCATTGCTGAGCTTGGATTGGACAAAAAGGTAAAAAAAAAAAAAAAAGCGGTAATGACTGAAATCCAGTTCTTGATTTGCATGAATGCTGGAGTTACATTGCAATCTGTTTATCCCAGGATGTCTCCAGAAAGAACGAGCGCACCCCTCTGAACGAAGTCCATCTCGTGGTCATGAGGCTGCTCAGCGTCTTTATGTCTAGAACAAAATCCGGCTCCAAGTCTTCCATCTGTGAGGTGAGCAAACTTCCATTGTACGGGTGCAGGCTGCTGTAAGGGTATGAAGGGCTGAATTCTCAGTGAATGCTGAGGGGTCTCTGAGGGGCTTTTATTCCCTCACAAGTAACAGGTAAATTGTGCAGTTGAAGGTGACAAAGTTTTGAAGCTGGTCGATGTATTTGTGTATTAACACCTATATGTTCCCTCTTCTTTGTGTCCGCAGTCCTCCTCTCTGATATCCAGTGCCACCGCCACTGCATTGCTGAGCTCTGGCGCTGTGGATTACTGCCTCCATGTTCTCAAATCTCTGCTGGATTATTGGAAGAGCCAGCAGAGCGACGAGGAACCTGTGGCCTCCAGTCAGCTCCTGAAACCTCACACCACATCGTCCCCGCCTGACATGAGTCCATTCTTCCTCCGGCAATATGTCAAGGTAAGTGCAAAGAGATTTCAGAGCACCTAATATTATTATTATACAGGATTTATGGCACCAACAGTTTGCTCAGCGCTTTACAATATAACGGGAGACAATACAGTTCAATACAACAGGGTTAGGCGGGCCTGATCCTTGGAGCTTACAATCTAGGAGGCCTATCACAAATAACTGTGTCATCTTTGTTTTCAATTTGTTTTGTTTTTCCATATTGCACTAGAGACAAGGGGAATCGGATATAGTAAAACTATAGGCTATAAAACAAAACAAAAAAAAAACACATGAAGCATCACAATTAAAGGCAACTACTTACCATCTAAACTGAAGCTTTCTTCAATTTATAAATACATGGTGACCATAACATTAAAGCGGAGTTCCACTCACACTGTCAAAAAATAAAAGTCAGCAGCTACAAAAACTGTAGATGCTGACTTTTGAAAAAAAAAAACAGCCACTTGCCTGTCCCACAATCCCGTGGTGTCCTCTCCGCAGCCCGTTTCACCAGCCGTCTGTTGTTCCAGGCGCCGGCATCTTTAGTGTGGGCACCCGGCTGTGACAGCTTGCGGCTTCACAGCCGGGTGCCCACTGCGCTTCCTGAATGGTTCCATAGTCTTTTGGGACCTGTCTTGTGGCCCAGAAGACTACGGGGAGGGAGGACAACTTCTGTTTCCGATCGCCTAGGTGGGAGCGGGTCCCTGTCAAATTCAGGTACCCGCTCCCCAAAGGTGCCAATCCTTAATGGGGAGATTCCTAGATTCTCCTAGATTGTAAGCTCGAAAGAGCAGAGCCCTCGATCCCCTCATGTTTTGCATTGTATTGGTATTGTTCTGTCACATGTTCTGTCCCCCTCTGTAATGTACAGCGCTGAGCGAACTATTGGCGCTTTATAAATACTGTATAATAATAATAATGGGGATCGGGGGACCAGTCTTTAAAGCGGAGCTTCCCCTTTTGGGTGGAGCCCCGCTTTAAACAGGCCCTTTATCCACAGAGAGGGGAGGTGGGGTTGGATGGGGAGTTCTAGGTGTTGTCACCCTTAAATGAGCATGGCCGCAGTCCAGCAGGTCTAGAAATACCCCTTTGATTGACCTGGGTCTCCTCAGTGTTCTTCAGAAGTTATTTGAGTGGGATTTTGTCCGTTTTGCTGTGTTTGGTTGTTCACACCCATATCAAACGAATACCTTTTTAATGTTTATTGTGCTTGTTCCTGGTCTAGGGCCACGCGGCAGACGTTTTCCAGGCCTACACCCAGCTGCTCACCGAGATGGTTCTCCGTCTGCCTTACCAGATAAAGAAGATTGCGGACACGAACTCCCGAATCCCGCCACCCGTTTTTGACCATTCCTGGTTCTACTTCCTGTCTGAGGTCTGTAAAAATGGCGGGCAGTGTGTGGAGGGTGTGACGGCGGGCGGTGTGTGAGGAGGGTGTGACGGCGGGCGGTGTGTGGGGAGGGTGTGACGGCGGGCGGTGTGTGGGGAGGGTGTGACGGCGGGCGGTGTGTGGGGAGGGTGTGACGGCGGGCGGTGTGTGGGGAGGGTGTGACGGCGGGCGGTGTGTGGGGAGGGTGTGACGGCGGGCGGTGTGTGTGGAGGGTGTGACGGCGGGCGGTGTGTGAAGGGTGTGACGGCGGGCGGTGGGTGTGACGGCGGGCGGTGGGTGTGACGGCGGGCGGGGTGCGGAGGGTGTGACGGCGGGCGGGGTGCGGAGGGTATTGATGGCGGGCAGGGTGTGGGGTGTGACGGCAGGCAGTGTGTGTGTGGGGGGGGGTGTCACGGCGGGCAGTGTGTGGAGGGTATGACGGCGGGCAGTGTGGTGGGGGGTATGACATTGGGCAGTGTGTGGAGGGTAGGACATTGGGCAGTCTATCTCCCTCTGTGTAGCATATACACTGTTCTTATTGTGCATGGCTTCGCTTTCCACAGTATCTAATGATTCAGCAGACCCCGTTTGTTCGCCGCCAAGTTCGAAAGCTCCTCTTGTTTATCTGCGGCTCAAAAGAAAAATATCGCCAGCTGAGAGATCTGCACACCTTGGATTCCCATGTCCGCGGCATCAAGAAGTTATTGGAGGAGCATGGCATCTTCCTGCGAGCCGGGGTGGTGACGGCGAGCTCTGGATCTGCGCTGCAGTACGACACGCTGATCAACCTGGTAAGAGGTGCTCAGGAAACGGTTACGGAAGGTCATTTGGCGCAGACTCTGCGGTATTCATGCAATACTTTTGTTTCAGATGGAACATCTCAAAGCCTGCGCTGAAATTGCATCCCAGAGAACCATCAACTGGCAGAAGTTCTGCGTCAAAGATGACTGTAAGTCCCTCAAGCTTTAGGCTTCATCTGGGGTCGGACAC
Source organism: Staurois parvus (assembly GCF_062004578.1). Classification (NCBI taxonomy): domain Eukaryota; kingdom Metazoa; phylum Chordata; class Amphibia; order Anura; family Ranidae; genus Staurois; species Staurois parvus. The sequence goes on from NW_028321031.1 coordinate 82,885, forward strand.
GACTCAAACCTGAATGTGAAACGGGACAGCTGAGATATAGACAACTCCATTCTAAATACAGGGTTAACCTCTTCCTGTCCATAGCAGGGACCTGAACTTTCTTGGATTGGAAGGGAGATATCATTCTTTAGGGCCATCGATTCTGCATCTTGTAAAAGTAATCCAAGCAGCTGAAGAACCGCTGGATTACTTTTATAGGCGGTGGAAGGGGGTCTTCGCCACCCTCACACTGCCGACTTTATCTGACACTCCCATTCGATTGGTGAGCGTAGTAGGGACGCATCCGGCGGCATCCTTTTCCGGGGGAACGGATGCCGTCCCTACCACTGTGTGACGTCACAAAGCAGAAGCCGCAACTTCCGGGTTTCTTTCTTTACCGGCCATTGCCAGCTTAGAAAAGCCTCTGATCGAACCGATCCGGTTTTTTAGCTGCTGACTTTTATTTTTTGACCGGTGAGTGGAACTCCGCTTTATTGTGAATTACAAAACCATGAAATCACAGTAAGATCCCATTCCTCCAGGATTCCCTGTAGACACCCGTGAACTGAAGAGTGACACCGTAACTATGTGTAGATCTAGATTGTGTGAATTAATCTTTTTGGTGACTGTCTCTCCCATCAGCCGTCCTGTACTTCCTGCTCCAAGTCAGCTTCTTGGTGGATGAAGGTGTGTCCCCGGTGCTGCTGCAGCTCCTGTCCTGTGCCCTTTGTGGCAGTAAAGTCCTCTCCGCAGCTTCATCCTCTGCTTCCTCCAGCACTCCATCCTCTGGCCAGCCAGGATCACAGACCAAGTCTTCAACCAAGAAAAGTAAGAAAGAGGAAAAGGAGAAAGAGAAGGAAGGTAGGTCTCATGGAGGCTGAATATGGCTGCATTGGGGTGGGGGATTGATGACATTTGAACCAGACTCGGGAAACTTTCGTGTCTTTCAGGCGAGGGTTCGAGCAGCCAGGAGGAGCAGCTGTGCACCGCTCTCGTTAACCAGCTAAATAAATTTGCTGATAAAGAGACATTGATCCAGTTCCTCCGCTGCTTCCTCCTCGAGTCAAACGCTTCCTCTGTGCGCTGGCAGGCTCACTGCTTAGCCCTGCATATATACAGGTCAGTCAGCGTCATTCTGATCCAGTTCAGGAATACAGGTTTCTTGTTATATATTGAGTAACTCTTAGGGGAATGCATGATGGATACATGATGTCCCTGCTTTGTCCTTCACCTAGGGGAATGCATGTTGGATACATGATGTCCCTGCTTTGTCCTTCACCTAGAGGAACGCATGTTGGATACATGATGTCCCTGCTTCATCCTTCACCTAGAGGAATGCATGTTGGATACATGATGTCCCTGCTTTGTCCTTCACCTAGGGGAATGCATGTTGGATACATGATGTCCCTGCTTTGTCCTTCACCTAGAGGAACGCATGTTGGATACATGATGTCCCTGCTTTGTCCTTCACCTAGAGGAACGCATGTTGGATACATGATGTCCCTGCTTTGTCCTTCACCTAGAGGAATGCATGTTGGATACATGATGTCCCTGCTTCGTCCTTCACTTAGGGGAATGCATGTTGGATACATGATGTCCCTGCTTTGTCCTTCACCTAGAGGAACGCATGTTGGATACATGATGTCCCTGCTTTGTCCTTCACCTAGAGGAATGCATGTTGGATACATGATGTCCCTGCTTTGTCCTTCACCTAGGGGAATGCATGTTGGATACATGATGTCCCTGCTTTGTCCTTCACCTAGGGGAATGCATGTTGGATACATGATGTCCCTGCTTCGTCCTTCACTTAGGGGAATGCATGTTGGATACATGATGTCCCTGCTTTGTCCTTCACCTAGGGGAATGCATGTTGGATACATGATGTCCCTGCTTTGTCCTTCACCTAGGGGAATGCATGTTGGATACATGATGTCCCTGCTTTGTCCTTCACCTAGGGGAATGCATGTTGGATACATGATGTCCCTGCTTTGTCCTTCACCTAGGGGAATGCATGTTGGATACATGATGTCCCTGCTTTGTCCTTCACCTAGGGGAATGCATGTTGGATACATGATGTCCCTGCTTTGTCCTTCACCTAGAGGAATGCATGTTGGATACATGATGTCCCTGCTTCGTCCTTCACTTAGGGGAATGCATGTTGGATACATGATGTCCCTGCTTTGTCCTTCACCTAGAGGAACGCATGTTGGATACATGATGTCCCTGCTTTGTCCTTCACCTAGAGGAATGCATGTTGGATACATGATGTCCCTGCTTTGTCCTTCACCTAGGGGAATGCATGTTGGATACATGATGTCCCTGCTTTGTCCTTCACCTAGGGGAATGCATGTTGGATACATGATGTCCCTGCTTCGTCCTTCACTTAGGGGAATGCATGTTGGATACATGATGTCCCTGCTTTGTCCTTCACCTAGAGGAATGCATGTTGGATACATGATGTCCCTGCTTTGTCCTTCACCTAGGGGAATGCATGTTGGATACATGATGTCCCTGCTTTGTCCTTCACCTAGGGGAATGCATGTTGGATACATGATGTCCCTGCTTTGTCCTTCACCTAGGGGAATGCATGTTGGATACATGATGTCCCTGCTTTGTCCTTCACCTAGGGGAATGCATGTTGGATACATGATGTCCCTGCTTTGTCCTTCACCTAGAGGAATGCATGTTGGATACATGATGTCCCTGCTTCGTCCTTCACTTAGGGGAACGCATGTTGGATACATGATGTCCCTGCTTTGTCCTTCACCTAGAGGAACGCATGTTGGATACATGATGTCCCTGCTTCGTCCTTCACCTAGGGGAACGCATGTTGGATACATGATGTCCCTGCTTTGTCCTTCACCTAGGGGAACGCATGTTGGATACATGATGTCCCTGCATTGTCCTTCACCTAGAGGAATGCATGTTGGATACATGATGTCCCTGCTTTGTCCTTCACCTAGAGGAACGCATGTTGGATACATGATGTCCCTGCTTTGTCCTTCACCTAGGGGAATGCATGTTGGATACATGATGTCCCTGCTTTGTCCTTCACCTAGAGGAATGCATGTTGGATACATGATGTCCCTGCATTGTCCTTCACCTAGAGGAATGCATGTTGGATACATGATGTCCCTGCATTATCCTTCACCTAGGGGAATGCATGTTTGATACATGATGTCCCTGCTTTGTCCTTCACCTAGGGGAATGCATGTTGGATACATGATGTCCCTGCTTTGTCCTTCACCTAGGGGAATGCATGTTGGATACATGATGTCCCTGCTTTGTCCTTCACCTAGGGGAATGCATGTTGGATACATGATGTCCCTGCTTTGTCCTTCACCTAGGGGAATGCATGTTGGATACATGATGTCCCTGCTTTGTCCTTCACCTAGGGGAATGCATGTTGGATACATGATGTCCCTGCTTTGTCCTTCACCTAGGGGAATGCATGTTGGATACATGATGTCCCTGCTTTGTCCTTCACCTAGAGGAATGCATGTTGGATACATGATGTCCCTGCTTTGTCCTTCACCTAGGGGAATGCATGTTGGATACATGATGTCCCTGCTTTGTCCTTCACCTAGAGGAATGTATGTTGGATACATGATGTCCCTGCTTTGTCCTTCACCTAGGGGAATGCATGTTGGATACATGATGTCCCTGCTTTGTCCTTCACCTAGAGGAATGTATGTTGGATACATGATGTCCCTGCTTTGTCCTTCACCTAGAGGAACGCATGTTGGATACATGATGTCCCTGCTTTGTCCTTCACCTAGAGGAATGCATGTTGGATACATGATGTCCCTGCTTTGTCCTTCACCTAGGGGAACGCATGTTGGATACATGATGTCCCTGCTTTGTCCTTCACCTAGAGGAATGTATGTTGGATACATGATGTCCCTGCTTTGTCCTTCACCTAGGGGAATGCATGTTGGATACATGATGTCCCTGCTTTGTCCTTCACCTAGAGGAATGTATGTTGGATACATGATGTCCCTGCTTTGCCCTTCACCTAGGGGAATGCATGTTGGATACATGATGTTTCTGCTTTGTCCTTCAGCTATATAAAGTGAAGTACCTTTTACTGTGTTTGTTTTTTTCCCCTAGAAATTCCAACAAGGCCCAACAGGAGCTTCTCCTGGACCTGATGTGGTCCATTTGGCCGGAGCTTCCAGCCTACGGACGCAAAGCTGCCCAGTTTGTGGATCTCCTTGGATATTTCTCACTGAAGACACCTCAGACGGAGAAGAAGGTAACGACTTTTACTAGGAGCCGTCTGTGAGTATCTCTGTCATTCAATGTACAGACTGGAGACAATTTCTTTTTTTTCATGCAGTTTAAGGAATATTCTCAAAAGGCTGTTGAGATTCTCCGAACCCAAAACCACATCCTGACCAACCACCCCAACTCCAATATATACAAGTAAGCAAAGCTTGGCTCTCTGAAGCTGCACAGAAGGGGTTTGTGATAGTAGTTGTTGTCTTTTTGTGTGCGTTTGGCAATTCATTGGTCCCCTTTACCTTTTAGCACCCTCTCTGGCTTGGTGGAGTTTGATGGCTATTATCTGGAAAGTGACCCTTGTCTTGTTTGTAACAATCCCGAGGTTCCGTTTTGTGTAAGTATAATATGTACTGTTGCTAACCTACTCCCTTTTTTTTTTTTTGTTTTCTTTTTTTTTTTTAAACGTTTGTATTAGAAAAGACAGCCAATCAGGTGCAAGATTTTCTTTGCAGGATGCCTAATGAACCAGTAATTTGGGTATGATGAAAACAGGTCACGTGTCAGATGCAGACACGACGTATTTCAGATGGTTATAATTGTAGCACTTTGTGGGAAATTTCTATCAAACTCAACTGTCAAATGGCTAAATACACAGATAAAATACATAAATGGGGAACCAAAGGGTTTGCATTTGTCCATCCATTTCTGAGATATACACAGCTTTGCCAGGTATATGATGCCCCTTAAATCCAAAAACAAACGAAACCAGCGCTCAAATCTTCATGTAGACTAAACTGTATTCAGAATGCCAAATGGTGAAGTGCAGCCCTTCTGAGACCGGGAAATCTGGGTACTGGTGGACAGAAGCAGACAACGCACTCTCCTCGTGCATTACCATGGTACACTACGTATTTATTAAGAAAACAAACAGATGTATACTCATAAACCCAAAAGCGACTAAAAACAGAACAGGTGGTCCATGACAACAGACAATATAAAACCGCACCCTGCATTGGGATAAGCTGACGCGTTTCGGGAGACGAAAAGGGGTTTCATCTCCCGAAACGCGTCAGTTCCCAATGAAGGGTGCAGTTTTATATTGGTCTGTTGTCGTGGACCACCTGTTCTGTTTTTAGTCGCTTTTGGGTTTGTGAGTATACATCTATTTGTTAATAAATACGTGGTGTATCACGGTAATGCACGATGAGAGTGCGCCCTTGTCTGCTTTTGTCCACCATATGACACCCCCAGGGACGGACTGACAACTCATGGGGCCCTGTGTCCTTGCCCAAACTCAAAAAAGCCTATTAAAAAGGTACCAGGGGCATCTCATGGGGCCCCCTACTGACCCCGGGCCCTCGGGCAGTGCCCGAGTTTCCAAATGGTCAGTCCGCCCCTGGACACCCCTTACTGATTAGGAATATTGAAGTCCTTTTTCCACCTGTAACCTTCCTTCTGCTCTCCCATTAGTTCCTTGTCGGCACATTTTTCATTCAACACACCCGATTCGTGCACCCAACCCTCTCCCAGTCCGAGTGCTGCTGGGAACAGCAATACCAAGTCAAATTCACGTACTTCACCATGACATGTATTTTTGTTAATGCAAGCAGTGTAATGAACACTACATTAATCTGTGGCTTATATCTGCTTTAAATTTGTAGCTTTTGGCTTCAGGGATCAGTCCGACTAAATACGTATAGATACTAGGGGGCCCCTTGTGGCAGCCACACCAAGGTCCCAGTTGATGTATAGAAAGCTGATAGACACAGGAATATATCCTGTCTGCATCACTCCAGAGCGGACATGCCTGGCGTGTGCTGACCTTTTGAATGCCCGGGGAAACTAAGTAAACGTCTGTTTTTTGTTTTTCATCTGAATAGAACATCAAGCTGTCATCCATTAAAGTGGACACCCGCTACACCACCACACAGCAAGTGGTCAAACTCATCGGCAGCCACACTATCAGCAAAGTGACCGTGAAGATCGGAGACTTAAAACGCACTAAGATGGTCCGAACCATCAACTTGTATTACAACAACCGGACTGTCCAAGCTATTGTGGAGCTCAAGAACAAGTGAGACTTCTAAAAGCATGTGTTGTGTGATGAGAGGGGACTCTGCGGTGTCGTGTTAAAAGGGCAGTATGACTGTGTAAGCTCCAACAGGGGGGGCGACTGTCGCAAAGACCCTTCTTGTACAGAATGGGAGCAGAGGGTAAAGGGGTGTATAGAGTGGAGCATTCTGGTATGAGCGAGGGGGGTGGAGCAGGGGCCTCTGGTGTGTTATTGAGGGTGGAGCAGGGGCCTCTAGCATGAGGGATGGAGTGTAGGGTCTCCTGGAACGAATAGGGCGTGGGGATTGGGCCTTTGGAGCAAGTTCTGATTGGAGCCTGAGCCTCCCAGCTTGTCTTATATGATTTCAGAAAAGGATTCACTTAGTAAATGTGTCCCGTCTTCCTTCCCCCTGGCAGGCCCGCTCGCTGGCACAAAGCTAAGAAGGTTCAGCTGACTCCCGGACAGACAGAGGTGAAGATTGACCTTCCACTCCCCATTGTTGCCTCCAACTTGATGATCGAATTTGCGGATTTCTACGAGAACTACCAGGCATCCTCAGAGACTCTGCAGTGCCCACGCTGTAGTGCTTCAGTGCCAGCCAATCCCGGTGTGTGTGGAAATTGTGGCGAGAATGTGTACCAATGCCACAAGTGCAGGTCAGTGCCCAGCCTGCCGCCTTGTAACGCTTCCTACGTCTTCTGCTGCTCTTCATACAACTGTTTGTAATTTCTCTCCTTTTCTAGATCCATTAATTATGATGAAAAAGATCCGTTTTTGTGCAACGCTTGCGGCTTCTGCAAGTACGCCCGTTTTGACTTCATGTTGTACGCCCGGCCTTGCTGTGCTGTAGATCCCATTGAGAATGAAGAGGATCGGAAGAAGGTCAGTCCTTGGCTTACTTGCCCATGAATTGCAGATAGATGCTACTGTTAAAGCGGAGCTCCACCCAAGGATTGGCACCTTTTGGGGAACGGGGGAGCGGGTACCCAATTTTGACAGATACCCGCTCCCACTTCTGCTGTGATCACCAGTGAACGTTCTCTACCGCACCCTCCCATCCTTCTCGGACACGTGACAGGTCCCAGAGGACTATGGGACCGTTCACAATGCGCAGCTCCGCTGCCACCCATTTCTGAAGCCACAAGCTTCGGGTGCCCGCAATTAAAGCGGAGTTCCACTCGCCCTGTCAAAAAATAAGTCGGCAGCTTTAAAAACTGTAGCTGCTGACTTTAAAAAAAAAAAAAAAAAAAACAGCCACTTGGCTGTCCCTCGGTGCTGCGGTGTGTCCCCCGCAGCCTGTTTCACCGGCCGTCCTGTATTCCATTAGGCCGGCATCTTCAGTGTGGGCACCCGGCTGTGCAACTTGCGGCTTCACAGCCGGGTACCCACTGTGCATGCTCGAGTAGCATTGCGCTTCCTGAATGGTCCTGTAGTCTTCTGGGACCTGTTACGTGTCCCAAAACACTACAGACAGGGAGTAAGAGGACACCTGCTTCCTAGCCTAGGCGATCGGACTGGAAGTGGGAGCGGGTGCCTGTCAAATTTGGGTATCAGCCCCCCAAAGATGGCAATCCTTAATGGAGTGCAGGGGAGCAGCCCTTAAAGCGGAACATCCCCTTTTGGGTAGAGCTCCGCTTTAAGATGCTGGCACTGGGGATCCAGGACGGCCAGTGAACCTGGCTATGGTGAGGATACTGCTGGATCGTTGGACAGGTGAGTGGCTGGTTTTTATAAGTCAACAGCTACAGTCTTTGTAGCTGCTGACCTTTTATTTTTTTCTGGAGTTCCGCTTTAAGCTGTGTCCATCAGTGAACAATAGAGAAGGTCAGTCCTTGGCTCACTTGCCCATGACTTAAAGATAGATGCTACTGTGTGACCAACAGGGCAGAGGAGAAAGGAAAATAGTCTCCTTCTTATTGACCAACAGAGATCACCGTAGTAGGCAATGATGTCATGTTTGGCAGCCATTGTTTACTACTAGACTGATTTCTGATTGGTCACAGCGACCCCTTTACACCAATGCCGAGAGAGGGTTTGAAAATCTACAGCAGGAATTTTCTTATTGGCTGCTACATTTAATGCTTACTCCAGGCAGCAGTTAAATACACCAATTTAATACTTACGGGGCAGTTTTACAATATTTGTATTTTCATTGAACCAGTTCTGAGCTTTGTCCAGCTCTGCTACAATGTACAGCCAGGCAAATAATACCACTTTCTCTATTTAGTTCTAGACCAGCAATGGGCAAACTACGGCCCGCGGGCCGTATACGGCCCGGCGGACCTTTTAATCCGGCCCGTGGAGCGTGATACTGTCAGGAGACCGGTGTAGCATGAAAATCTGTCTCCTATGAGGATCTGTCCCCCTCGACGTATCTGCGCATGTGCTGGAGATCGCCGATCGGCTGCTAATGCCTGAAACTGGCACATGCGCAGATACATCGAGGGGGACAGATCCTCATAGGAGACAGATTTTCATGCTACACCGGAACGGCGCGGGAACACGGCGAGAGGAACGCGCGGAGCAAAGGTAAGTGAATTGACACAGGGGGGACTTGGGGACTTAATATGGGGGATGAATTACTATAGGGGGATGAATTACTATATGGGGGATGAATTACTATATGGGGGATGAATTACTATAGGGGGATGAATTACTATAGGGGGGATGAATTACTATGGGGGATGAATTACTATATGGGGGATGAATTACTATATGGGGGATGAATTACTATATGGGGGATGAATTACTATATGGGGGATGAATTACTATATGGGGGATGAATTACTATATGGGGGATGAATTACTATATGGGGGATGAATTACTATAGGGGGGATGAATTACTATAGGGGGGATGAATTACTATAGGGGGGATGAATTACTATATGGGGATGAATTACTATATGGGGGATGAATTACTAAATGGGGGATGAATTACTATAGGGGGGATGAATTACTATAGGGGGATGAATTACTATAGGGGGATGAATTACTATAGGGGGATGAATTACTATATGGGGGATGAATTACTATAGGGGGGATGAATTACTATAGGGGGGATGAATTACTATATGGGAGATGAATTACTATATGGGGGATGAATTACTATGCTTACTATGGGGGAATATTACTATACTTACTATGGATGACACATACACATCATTCATCTACTCTTGGTCCGGCCCCCGGGTCCAATATATGAACCCATTGCGGCCCTCAAGTCAAAAAGTTTGCCCACCCTTGTTCTAGACTGTAGAAGGGACACTGTCCTCTCCCCACCCCCACCTAGCTGATTGGACTGTGATGGAGCAGCAACAGACTGATGAGGGTCATCCTTCTGCTGTTTTTCCAATCCGTATGTTGCTGGCTATACTATAACATACAGCACACCCCAGTCATGCCCCTCCCTTTTGTCAGAAGTAAAATTTAAAAAAGAAAAAAATAAAATTGGTCGTGCGTGCGAACAGCTGCCAGTTAAGCGACCAGGAGCGGTTAGTGACCGCATGTTCACGTGAGCTATTGCGCACTCGACGTAGGATTTTATACAAGGCATGAAGCCGTGACGGTGCAGGAAAAGGTCCCATTCTGTGCTGCTGCCATATATGTTTACAGCCGTAGAAAGGGGTTAACGTGAACAATCTTTTTGCCTGTTAGGCCGTGACGAACATTAACACTTTGCTGGACAAAGCTGACCGCGTCTATCATCAGCTGATGGGCCACCGACCGCAGCTGGAGAATCTTCTGTGTAAAGTCAATGAAGCGGCTCCTGAGAAGCCCCAGGTAGGCTTTCTTCTGACTGAGCATGTGTGTGGCACTGTGCTGGCTTTCCAGAGCACTTGTCCTGATTGCGCTCTCTCTCAGGATGATTCAGCCAACGCCGGAGGGATTAGCTCCACCTCCGCCAGCGTCAATCGTTATATACTGCAGCTGGCACAGGAGTACTGTGGGGACTGCAAAAACTCCTTTGATGAGCTTTCCAAGATCATACAGGTAATACGGGAGCGGGCGAGCGCTGAGATTCCATGAACTGAGAAGTCCTAATTTAGCCAAAAACAAGCTATTCTGCCCCAATCTGATGCCTGTGTTTTGCTTCTCAGAAAGTCTTTGCCTCTCGGAAGGAGCTTTTGGAATATGATTTGCAGCAGAGAGAAGCCGCTACCAGGTCCTCTCGCACCTCCGTGCAGCCCACGTTCACCGCCAGCCAATACAGAGCCTTGTCTGTTCTCAGCTGCGGTCACACCTCCTCCACCAAGTGTTATGGCTGTGCGTCCGCTGTGACAGAGCACTGCATCACTCTGCTCCGCGCCTTGGCCACCAACAGCACCATACGCCACATCCTGGTGTCACAGGGCCTCATTCGGGAACTGTTCGATTACAATCTCCGCCGCGGCCCGGCAGCCATGCGAGATGAGGTGCGCCAAGTCATGTGCCTCCTTACCAGGTAGGATCGTGTACCCCCAGGTCTCAGATATGATGATGTCATGAGGATTTAAGCCAGTGGTCTCCAAACTGTGGCTCGAGGGCCAGATGCTGCCCTTTCCTAGCCTTTATCTGGCCCTAGGGGCATTATTTCTCCCAGTGACACCAGCAGTATTGCATAATTCCTGCCAGTGACACCAATGATGGAGCACAATTCTTTTAACTAGTATCAATGCAGGGGCACTATTCCTCCCATTGATGGGCACTGTTCCTCCCACTGACACCAGCAGTATGGCATAATTCCTGCCAGTGACACCAATGATTGGGGCACTATTTCTCCCACTGACACCAGCAGTATGGCAGAATTCCTGCCAGTGACACCAATGATGGGGCACTATTCCTCCCACTGACACCAGCAGTATGGCATAATTCCTGCAAGTGACACCAATGATGGAGCACTATTCCTCCCACTGACATCAATGAAGGGGCACTATTCCTCCCACTGACACCAATGATGGGGCACTATTCCTCCCACTGACACCAATGATGGGGCACTATTCCTCCCACTGACATCAATGATGGGGCACTATTCCTCCCACTGACACCAATGCTGGGGCACTATTCCTCCCACTGACACCAATGCTGGGGCACTATTCCTCCCACTGACACCAATGCTGGGGCACTATTCCTCCCACTGACACCAATGCTGGGGCACTATTCCTCCCACTGACACCAATGCTGGGGCACTATTCCTCCCACTGACACCAATGCTGGGGCACTATTCCTCCCACTGACACCAATGCTGGGGCACTATTCCTCCCACTGACACCAATGATGGGGCACTATTCCTCCCACTGACACCAATGATGGGCACTATTCCTCCCACTGACACCAATGATGGGGCACTATTCCTCCCGCTGACACCAATGATGGGGCACTATTCCCCCCACTGACACCAATGATGGGGCACTATTCCTCCCACTGACACCAATGATGGGGCACTATTCCTCCCGCTGACACCAATGATGGGGCACTATTCCCCCCACTGACACCAATGATGGGACACTATTCCTCCCACTGACACCGATGATGGGCACTATTCTTCCCACTGACACCGATGATGGGGACTATTCCTCCCACTGACACCAATGATGGGGCACTATTCCTCCCACTGACACCGATGATGGGGCACTATTCCTCCCACTGATACCAATGATGGGGCACTATTCCTCCCACTGATACCAGTGAAGGGGCACTATTCCTCCCACTGACACCAATGATGGAGCACTATTCCTCCCACTGATACCAATGATGGGGCACTATTCCTCCCACTGATACCAATGCTGGGGCACTATTCCTCCCACTGACACCAATGATGGGGCACTATTCCTGCCACTAATGCCAATGATGGGGCACTATTCCTCCCCCTGATACCAATGATGGGGCACTATTCCTCCCACTGACACCAATGATGGGGTACTATTCCTCCCACTGACACCAATGCTGGGGCACTATTCCTCCCACTGACACCAATGCTGGGGCACTATTCCTCCCACTGATACCAATGGTGGGGTACTATACCTCCCACTGATGCCAATAACGGGGAACTACTCCTCCGCTTACTGACCACCAGCCCTGAGGCATGGTTTATTCTGACTGGGCCCAGGACGTTTTCTATCCTCACTGGTCACAATCTAGCCCCTCTAAAGTAAACTGGCCCTTTGAACAGTTTGGAGACCCCTGATTTTAAGCCATTGCCTTACTCTTGTACTTCACTTTAAAGGGACAATCCGGAAGCCACTCAGCAAATGAACGATTTGATCATCGGGAAAGTGTCGACGGCACTCAAAGGACACTGGGCCAATCCAGACTTGGTAAGAATTGACGTTTCCTATCTGGAATTTCATGGTCCGTGTGTTAGTGTTGGTGCTGCACTCTACTGTTACCCAACTGAGGAGTGCTGGCAGACGAATACTTATAAAGAACTGAATTGATTCGGATACTTTGTATACACGTGACTTTGTTTTCATTCATCCGAATTCTTGTGTTCCAGGCCAGCAGTCTGCAGTATGAGATGCTGCTGCTCACAGACTCCATCTCCAAGGAAGACGGCTGCTGGGAGCTGCGCCTCCGCTGTGGTGAGTTGTACCCCCCGGCACAATGATAAAGGGGGACCCTCTGTGCCGGGAAATATTTATGTAACTTTGGGAGTATTGCTCATCTAGTACATGAAACAAACCCCCTGTTAATGGCACCACATTGAATGCAGTGCTGCTATTTAGTTGATTGAATCGGTGAATCCTGGGGTGAATCCTGGGGTGAATCCTGGGGTGAATCCTGGGGTGAATCCTGTGCTTTTCCAATACAAGGCATAGCAATGCGTTTATTTGCCTATTCATAATAAATATCTGTTATACAAAGGTATCTGAGCCTCGTCTTCCTCCATTGCAGCTCTCAGTCTCTTCCTGATGGCCGTGAACATTAAGACTCCAGTTGTGGTGGAGAATATCACTTTAATGTGTCTCCGAATCCTGCAAAAGCTCATTAAACCACCAACACCGACGAGCAAGAAGAATAAGGTAAGATCCCGTATCCAAGATGTCTGCCTGTATCCCTTCTATACAGACCATTGTGCATCCATCCCTTACAGAGACCATGTGACCTACTCGGGGCAAAGTGATCGTGCATCCTGATAGCTCACACCCTCCCCTCACATTGCCGCTCGCCCATCTGTGCTCCCCGATAGCTCACACCCTCCCCTCACATTGCCGCTCGCCCATCTGTGCTCCCCGATAGCTCACCCCCTCCCCTCACATTGCCTGCTCGCCCATCTGTGCTCCCCGATAGCTCACCCCCTCCCCTCACATTGCCGCTCATCTGTGCTCCCCGATAGCTCACACCCTCCCCTTACATTGTCGCTCATCTGTGCTCCCCGATAGCTCACACCCTCCCCTTACATTGTCGCTCATCTGTGCTCCCCGATAGCTCACCCCCTCCCCTCACATTGCCCGCTCGCCCATCTGTGCTCCCTGATAGCTCACACCCTCCCCTCACATTGCCCACTTGCCCATCTGTGCTCCCCGATAGCTCACACCCTCCCTTTACTTCGCCAGCTCACCTATCTGTGCTCCCCGATAGCTCACGCCCTCCTCACATTGCCCGCTCACCCATCTGTGCTCCCCGATAGCTCACGCCCTCCTCACATTGCCCGCTCGCCCATCTGTGCTCCCCGATAGCTCACACCCTCCCTTCACATTGCCCGCTCACCCATCTGTGCTCCCCGATAGCTCACACCCTCCCTTCACATTGCCCGCTCACCCATCTGTGCTCCCTGATGGCTCACCCCCTCCCCTCACATTGCCCGCTCACGCCCTCCCCTCACATTGCCCGCTCACCCATCTGTGCTCCCTGATGGCTCACCCCCTCCCCTCACATTGCCCGCTCACGCCCTCCCCTCACATTGCCCGCTCACGCCCTCCCCTCACATTGCCCGCTCACGCCCTCCCCTCACATTGCCCGCTCACGCCCTCCCCTCACATTGCCCGCTCACGCCCTCCCCTCACATTGCCCGCTCACGCCCTCCCCTCACATTGCCCGCTCACGCCCTCCCCTCACATTGCCCGCTCACGCCCTCCCCTCACATTGCCCGCTCACCCCCTCCCCTCACATTGCCCGCTCACGCCCTCCCCTCACATTGCCCGCTCACGCCCTCCCCTCACATTGCCGCTCACCCATCTGTGCTCCCTCACCACCTCTGTGCTGTATTAGAATAACAGAACTTGGCTTCCGGGTGTGGGGGAGCGTGTGGCACCTCCTCTTCCCCCAAACTTCAGCCACCCTTCCTTTCCAAGTGACCATGCTCAGGCTGATTGCTGGACCCAACTTTTACATAGAGGAATGCAGTCTTCGTCCACCAGGATCAGCTCTACCACGTCTGCTCTGTCAGGGTGGAGCTTACAGTGAGGGTGCATGGATGGTAAGTATACTTAGCTGGCGGGTGGGCTTTCAGGTGACGTGTTCCTTTAAGTACGTACAACCCTTCTACCTATATCCCTTATATACAGGCTGTTCACTGAATGTCATTTGTTTTATCTCTACCCATCCTTGGAATTTTGATTGGTCTCACCAAAGACCGGCTGGATGCAGTTTATTACTTTGTAACCCCACCAGAAAATAAACTCAGAATTTGACTGGATTCTCAGGGTAATTCAACAGTTTTCCTATCCAGTATAAAGGAGGATACAAGAAAAATCCCCAAACAACTTGCTAGACCTCCTCCTCAATAAATCACGCACCCCTCAGCTGTTTTCTGTAGCTTAGCATTCGAATCTCCTCTATTCATTTTAAAAGTATTACCTTTGTTCAGTTCATCACATTTGTACAGATGTCACGTCTTCTATTCTCCATTTTATTGTTTTTGGTTTTTTTTACCCCCAACTTCCCATTTCCCCCCCCTTTTTACTTTGATTCTGTTTCCCATTGCAGGATGTTCCGATTGAATCTCTGACCACAGTGAAGCCGTACAGCAATGAGATCCATGCTCAGGCACAGCTCTGGCTCAAGAGAGATCCCAAAGCATCGTATGAGGCCTGGAAGAAGTGTCTACCCGCCAGAGGTATCGCTACCTGTCTTTCTTTTTGTGGCTCTTCCCCCCACCCCCCTCCCAATTGTTGCCAGGTCCGCACAAAAGATCATTCTATAGCAGCCAAGGGTCTCTTTTACAATCGTCTGAACGGACTTGGTTCCTGTATGATAATGTGTGTTGGGCAATACTGATCAGGTCCTGTCGCATGTTTGTGGATAAATACCCAATTACTGATGTTTTCATGTAAGGTATAACATGGTAAAGGAGGAGTATGGCCAAAGCTTGGTTGACCGTACTTCTCCTCTGGGTCACAGGAGTGCACTTAGTTCTGCAGATTCAGCCAAGCCTTCTGTCGGGCTGACATCACAGAGCCGCCCCAAGCCCTGCAGGGGTCCTGACATCACAGAGCCGCCCCAAGCCCCGCAGGGGTCCTGACATCACAGAGCCGCCCCAAGCCCCGCAGGGGTCCTGACGTCACAGAGCCGCCCCAAGCCCCGCAGGGGTCCTGACGTCACAGAGCCGCCCCAAGCCCCGCAGGGGTCCTGACGTCACAGAGCCGCCCCAAGCCCCGCAGGGGTCCTGACGTCACAGAGCCGCCCCAAGCCCCGCAGGGGTCCTGACGTCACAGAGCCGCCCCAAGCCCCGCAGGGGTCCTGACGTCACAGAGCCGCCCCAAGCCCCGCAGGGGTCCTGACGTCACAGAGCCGCCCCAAGCCCCGCAGGGGTCCTGACGTCACAGAGCCGCCCCAAGCCCCGCAGGGGTCCTGACGTCACAGAGCCGCCCCAAGCCCCGCAGGGGTCCTGACGTCACAGAGCCGCCCCAAGCCCCGCAGGGGTCCTGACGTCACAGAGCCGCCCCAAGCCCCGCAGGGGTCCTGACGTCACAGAGCCGCCCCAAGCCCCGCAGGGGTCCTGACGTCACAGAGCCGCCCCAAGCCCCGCAGGGGTCCTGACGTCACAGAGCCGCCCCAAGCCCCGCAGGGGTCCTGACGTCACAGAGCCGCCCCAAGCCCCGCAGGGGTCCTGACGTCACAGAGCCGCCCCAAGCCCCGCAGGGGTCCTGACGTCACAGAGCCGCCCCAAGCCCCGCAGGGGTCCTGACGTCACAGAGCCGCCCCAAGCCCTGCAGGGGTCCTGACGTCACAGAGCCGCCCCAAGCCCTGCAGGGGTCCTGACGTCACAGAGCCGCCCCAAGCCCTGCAGGGGTCCTGACGTCACAGAGCCGCCCCAAGCCCTGCAGGGGTCCTGACAATTAATGACTTCATGGGGGTCTCACTGAACAGTGGTACTTATGTTGATTCCTTGTTCAGTGAGGAGGCGAAGGGCTGAGAGGTGACACTACTGGATCAGGTTTATGAATGGCCATCTGTCAATGTGCAGTGTTGAAGATGTGCGCAAATCAAAAGACTGGCTGCACAGAATTACAAATCCCTTGAAAGGTAATTTAAATTTTTATGTAAAAGTTCCTGTATTAAGAAATTAAAAGTCAGCTGCTACAAAAATTGTAGATGCTGACTTAAAAAAAATGAACTTCATCTCAGATCTCCGCGGTAATGTACCCCGAAGTGGGGGAGGCCGGTACCTGTAAAAAATGGGTACCCACTCCCCCCCCAAAAAAGAGTGGGGGAGGATGAGGAGGAAGAGTGGAGCGTCCCCTTTTTGGGTGACATTTTAGCTGTAATGGTTCCATTCTGGCTGCAATTTTTTTTTTTTTTTTTTTCTCTTTGAAAGGGATTGACAACAGTGGAAAAACCCTGAGCAAAGCAGAACTGAGGCAGCTCTACCTGCAGGAGAAATATTCATGGAAGTGGAAGCAATTCCTGAGCAGGAAGGGGAAGAGGCCGACTCCTCTGGATCTTAAACTTGGACATAACAACTGGCTGAGACAGGTGAGCACCGTGCGTTCCGCGAGTATCTGTCGCCATTGCCGCTATCTGCGTGTGATGACATTTGTGTTCTGCGCAGATCTCTGCAGCCATGTGTACAGATTCAGGTGGTTGTTCTGTCTATGCAGGTGCTGTTCACCCCGGCTACCCAAGCAGCACGACAGGCCGCCTGCACCATTGTCGAGGCCTTGGCTACCTTCCCGAGCCGCCGTCAGCAAGTTCTGGATCTTCTTACCAGGTCAGTGTGGCCCTGATTTGTGAGCAATAGCATTCAGAACAACTGTACATAGTTTATAGGATGAAATAAAAAGATGTCGATTCCAGAATCTAGCAAGTCTGGCTGTGTTGGTCCAAATTGCAGTAGACGCCCTCTTCTCCCCCGTCCTCCCCGCCCTCTTCTCCCCCGTCCTCCCCGCCCTCTTTAACCCCCGCCCTCTTTAACCCCCGCCCTCTTTAACCCCCGCCCTCTTTAACCCCCGCCCTCTTTAACCCCCGCCCTCTTTAACCCCCGCCCTCTTTAACCCCCGCCCTCTTTAACCCCCGCCCTCTTTAACCCCCGCCCTCCCCGCCCTCTTTTTAACCCCCGCCCTCCCCGCCCTCTTTAACCCCCGCCCTCCCCGCCCTCTTTAACCCCCGCCCTCCCCGCCCTCTTTAACCCCCGCCCTCCCCGCCCTCTTTAACCCCCGCCCTCCCCGCCCTCTTTAACCCCCGCCCTCCCCGCCCTCTTTAACCCCCGCCCTCCCCGCCCTCTTTAACCCCCGCCCTCCCCGCCCTCTTCGAACCCTCGTCCTCCCCGGCCCCCTTCACCCAGCAGTCCTCTCATTCGATAGATTATTCTCATAGGTTCCCCCTGATGGGTAAAGACAACAGGTCAAAGCAACAAGGCATCACTCGCACGGGTCACAGTACGCTCGCACGGGTCACAGTACGCTCGCACGGGTCACAGTACGCTCGCACGGGTCACAGTACGCTCGCACGGGGCACAGTACGCTCGCACGGGTCACAGTACGCTCGCACGGGTCACAGTACGCTCGCACGGGTCACAGTACGCTCGCACGGGTCACAGTACGCTCGCACGGGTCACAGTACGCTCGCACGGGTCACAGTACGCTCGCACGGGTCACAGTACGCTCGCACTGGTCACAGTACGCTCGCACGGGTCACAGTACGCTCGCACGGGTCACAGTACGCTCGCACGGGTCACAGTACGCTCGCACGGGTCACAGTACGCTCGCACGGGTCACAGTACGCTCGCACGGGTCACAGTACGCTCGCACGGGTCACAGTACGCTCGCACGGGTCACAGTACGCTCGCACTGGTCACAGTACGCTCGCACTGGTCACAGTACGCTCGCACTGGTCACAATACAATCCGTTGCAATGAGAATAAGCAGCAAATTCAGGATAATGACTTGTACCTCATTAGTTGGGCACCACACCTTCTTGTACACCTCGGCTACAGGGAGATCCAGACTGATAATCTTGTTATTCACCAGCAACTGCAATAAACAGAAGCAAAATTCCTTCTGAACTCACAAAGGCCATCAGATTATTTTTCTAGAACGGTTGTCCGCAACCAGTAGATTGTGATCTACCGGGAAATCTTGGTCAGGTGACTGGTAAATGGCGGTCTGGGCTTGCTGCACACCATCCCAGAGCATCAAAGAGAGTGAATGCGTAGGAACTACTTATGAAGCTGTAGTAGGGAGCGAGAGCCGCGTAGGTTGATGTCTCCTCTGTAGTGCCGTCTCCTATGCCCTGTCATGTTTGGTGGGTTTAGCACCAGGCAAGCATGACCCATTCAAGTGAATGAGGCCGGGCTGCGTTTTCGGAAGTGCAGGGACTTTTTCCCTGTGTGTCATGGGGCACGGGAGTCCATTCGGAACTAATGGCACCCGCCCATGGGTCCGCATTCCTCTGTGCGGGTGGTGCGGCTGCATGGATTTTCGTGCAGATCCGTAGCGGCACCACCCGCACATATGTGAACCTAACCTTGAAGCTGGAGAAGCGAGGGCCCCTTTTTTTAGGCGTCTGGGCTGCCTGCTGTGACTGGGTAAATTCCTCTTTTCTAGTTCAGTTTGCCGAGCAAATAAACAGGTTGCTATGGTGTCATTCATTTTTACTCCCTAGTAGCTCCTGATATTTGTAATTTCGGTCCATTGTATGTATAGACGAGCTTAGGTGTGTTTTTTTTTTCTTTTGTGTAGCTATTTGGATGAGCTGAGTGTGGCTGGTGAATGTGCAGCTGAATATCTGGCCTTGTATCAGAAGCTCATCAAGCCGGCTCATTGGAAGGTGTACCTCGCTGCACGGGGCGTCCTGCCTTACGTCGGAAATCTCATCACCAAGGTAATGGCAGCTCAGCAGTGGGACGCTCTGTTTTACCTGCAAAGGGTTCTTTGGTTCATCCAGTCCTGAGAGTTACACAGGCCTGTCTAGTTCTGTCACACTTCAGTAATACAGGTCTTGTGCTGCCTCCAGCCTGTGATTGGGCAGTGAAAGGAGCAGCAGCAGACTGATGAGCTCATCTTTTTGTCACTCTTTCTCCTCCAATCATTGGGTCCTTTGTTAGCACATGAGCACTCTGTAGCACACCTGATCAGCTGCTTGTGCTGCTCCTCTTCTCTCTATGAGCTCTGCTGTACAGGGACTGCAAGAGGCTAATACAAGTCACATTTGGGTACTCTCACTGCTTGATTTTTTTTTTTAAATGTGTTAACCACTTCCCGTCTGGCCCATGTAGATAAACGCCCGAAGCGGGTTGACGTTTCTAAACATCACCCTCTTTCACTGCCTGGTAGTGCCTGTGCGGGACCTCTGTGTGAGGTCCCGATTCACGTGATCACTGATTGGCCAATCAGTGATCTCATGAACAGTAGTAAACAAGATGTCACTTCCTGACATCATGCTTACTACTTGTGAAATCTGTGAATGATCACCGAGGTCACATGGTACAGGGCCATTCACAACAGCCTTGTATCATGTGACGAGCTGTGACCAATCACAGCTCACACAGTATTTCTCAATGGCTGCAGGAATGCAGCCAGAGAGAAGGAAAAATTATTGCTTTTACAGCCTTGATGGGTGTTAAAGCAATTGGTGTAAAAAAAATAATAAAATCTTCATCACCCCCCACAAGTACAGTGTCACCATGGTGACAGTTTGTTAAAAAAAAAAGAAAAAAAATTTAGAAAAATTATATTTTTTGGTTTATAAACTCATTTTGGTTTAGGCTGTTTTTTTTTTTTTTTTTTTTTTTTTTTTACTAAAAAGATAGCTGAATACATTTTGGCCAGGATTTATGAAGAAAGTTCATTTGCAAAATTTTATAAGAAAAACTTTGTTTCAAAATTTTTGGACTTTCATTTATATAGCAAAAAAAGAAAATCCCAGCGGTGAAGAAATACCACCAAAATAAAGTTTTTATCTGTCTCAAAAAAAATGCTAAAAAATTCATATGGGTACAATGTTGCACAACCGTGCAATTGTCATTCAAAGTGTGACAGCGCTGAAAGCTGAAAATTGGCCTGGACAGGAAGGGGGGGGGGAAAGTGTCCGGACTGGAAGGGGGGGGGAAAGTGTCCGGACTGGAAGGGGGGGGAAAGTGTCCGGACTGGAAGGGGGGGGGAAAGTGTCCGGACTGGAAGGGGGGGGAAAGTGTCCGGACTGGAAGGGGGGGGGAAAGTGTCCGGACTGGAAGGGGGGGGAAAGTGTCCGGACTGGAAGGGGGGGGAAAGTGTCCGGACTGGAAGGGGGGGGGAAAGTGTCCGGACTGGAAGGGGGGGGGAAAGTGTCCGGACTGGAAGAGGGGGGGAAAGTGTCCGGACTGGAAGGGGGGGGGAAAGTGTCCGGACTGGAAGGGGGGGGAAAGTGTCCGGACTGGAAGGGGGGGGGAAGTGTCCGGACTGGAAGGGGGGGGAAAGTGGTCCGGACTGGAAGGGGGGGGGAAAGTGTCCGGACTGGAAGGGGGGGGGAAAGTGTCCGGACTGGAAGGGGGGGAAAGTGTCCGGACTGGAAGGGGGGGTGAAAGTGTCCGGACTGGAAGGGGGGGGGGGGAGAAAGTGTCCGGACTGGAAGGGGGGGGGGGGGGAGAAAGTGTCCGGACTGAAGGGGGGGGGGGGGAGAAAGTGTCCGGACTGGAAGGGGGGGGGGGAGAAAGTGTCCGGACTGGAAGGGGGGGGGGGAGAAAGTGTCCGGACTGGAAGGGGGGGGGGGAGAAAGTGTCCGGACTGGAAGGGGGGGGGGGGGGGGGGGAAGTGTCCGGACTGGAAGGGGGGGGGGGGGGGGGGGGGAAGTGTCCGGACTGGAAGGGGGGGGGGGGGGGGGAAAGTGTCCGGACTGGAGGGGGTTAAGGAGTGCAGAGCCACTTTAAATCCTGTCTCGTATCTTCCTGCTGTTCATTTTAAATATATTGTATGTATACTGTGGCTGACATGGCGGATGGGACAAGTGTATATTGCTTGGTCCTGTAAATAAATCAATGCCCCCCCCCCCCCCAAGTACAGGTCCGGATTTCAGGTATGGATCCGTATTACCAGTGTTCTCTGCTTACAGGAAATCGCTCGATTGTTGGCGCTGGAGGAGGCAACGCTCAGTACAGACCTGCAGCAGGGCTACGCCTTGAAAAGCCTCACAGGTAGGACAGCACAGGCTTCCTCTAGAGTGCCGCTTTAATATCTACTGATCTCCCATCTTCTCCTTCGTAACACTTCACCGCTGACCTTTTACATTTCAAGGGCCTCCTTCACCCCTATACCTTTTACTTGAGGTGTCCCATTGGGAGCCCCATGAAGGATGCCCTCCTTGCGCAGTCACTTTCTGTTCCCTTCACAAATCCTCCCTTCCGTTTTCAGGCCTTTTATCCTCGTTTGTGGAAGTTGAGTCCATTAAGCGTCATTTCAAGAGTCGCCTGGTGGGAACGGTGCTGAACGGCTACCTGTGTCTGAGGAAACTGGTGGTGCAGAGGACCAAACTGATCGATGAGACGCAGGACATGCTGCTGGAGATGCTGGAAGACATGACAACAGGTGACCACTAATCGTGTCCCGGGGGGGTTCTCTGCACCGTGGCAGCCTTTGTAGGTGATTGCTGTGCGGTTGATCATCTGGTGTTTGACGGAGGCTTTGTCCCTCATGTTCTCTGCAGGCACCGAGTCGGAAACCAAAGCTTTCATGGCTGTTTGTATTGAGACTGCCAAACGATACAGCCTGGACGATTACAGGACTCCCGTTTTATATTTGAAAGACTGTGCAGCATCATATACCCGGTGAGTGTCGGGGGGGATCCTGGTGCTGTACATCTCTGTATTGCAATGGGCTGGGGCATCAACCCCACTAGGAAGGAGCCATTGGGGCTCCATCATACTGCAATGGTTAACCACTTGCCCCAGTACATTTACTGCGTGCGGGGGAGGGGGGGGCAGTAGCTCCAGGCTAAGCAACATGCAGGTACGCACGCAAGTTACTTCCTGGTTTTCGGACGCACTGCGCGCAGCCCCTGCTGTTCTGTGATTGACCACAGCACGAGTCTGTCAGCAAGTTACAGCCAATGATTTGGGCTTTATACCTGCTGATTGGCTGTGG